>NW_020536475.1:0-16860 GCF_003426905.1 Ctenocephalides felis | reverse complement strand
TTCAAAGAGCATTCGATTAGCATTGATGGGGTTGTGGGCTGAAGAGTTGCAGGGTAGGCGGGTTTAGCCATTTCGGTGATATTTTTTTTAATTATATTTTTAACAGCAATCAGAACCTTACGTCCTATGAGCTGTTGGGCTGAAATTCTCCATCCATATTTGATGATTTTTTATTGGTGTGTAGCAATATGGGCAAGGGCTATTTCACTTGGAAACATATTGCTATCTATATTTCCAAGTGAAAATCGTTGTCACTGCTGCCTGACAACAAGCTGCTCGAAGTGGGTATCGAACCCGGGACCTCTGAAACAAGTCCTGTCGCTCTTAACCGCTTACCTACGGGCGAGCCCTATTTCGGTGATATGGGATTAAAAAAAAACAACAAATTTATTGATGGAATAAGAGCAGCAGTTTATTTTTTGGAATGCAGATTAGTGGTTTCGGAGATCCGGAAAAAAAAGTTTTAAAAAAATATCATTTAGTAGTCAAAAATTATCGTAGACATATGCATCATATATATCAAATTATTTAATATGTTTTAGAAATTTAATAAATATACAAATTGTTTTCATTTCTTTGGAATCCGTACCAAGATTTATAATGTTTAAAGTTAACTTATATAGTTCAAACAAATGTGCCTCTGCATTCTCGACAGTATGGATTAACTAGTGGTGTTGTGCTAATTTAATTTACCGGACCGCTAACGTTACAAAAAAACGGTTTTGAGTTTGAGTTCCTGTCAGCAGAAAAGAAACGTTCCGGATTCTGTTTCACGGTTCGGATTCGGTTCATAATAATATATATAAAAATTGTCATATTATAAACAGCAGCATTTTTTTCAATACGCCAAAGTTTGTACTCAGAAATCTGCTTTAGTTCCGGAACGCATTCTTGTCTAAAAGGAAAGTACCGGAACAAGTACCGGAGAGTTCCGGATCGATAATATCACTGGGATTAACCGACATGATTGAGTTTTAAAATTTACTAGAAATTTCAAATTTTTGAAAACTTTCAAAATAATTCAAATTTTCAGAAAAAATCAAATTTTCGTTTTTTCTGAAAACGAGTATAGGCAAAATTGTTGGCAATCAATGTGTTTTACATTGTATTATCATGACCTATTCCCTGCACGCGATACACCGAAAACCTGAAATGTTATCGCTCGCCACAGCATTAAAGCTTTTCCTTATCGCGTTAAAGTTCTTTTACTCGACGGAAAATTCCAAATATTTTCTTTCCTTATACATAAATTGAATTAATGCCAGAAAATATTTGCGCACAATTTATATTATATGTTTCATGGAATTTGTATCATTTAATGATGTTATTGATAAATTATTGAAAGGAGGACAATGTTATTAAAATGACGTGTTTGAATTGACGAATACTAATCTATTGTAAAAAGCAGGAAAAATAACGTTGATGGTTATAATTTTACAACACATTTCTAATTTCTGAATCCGTCTTGGAACATGTACAATTACCGTTGTTATTATTCAAGTTATGCGTTGAATTTACATTTTATTTTACATTTTCGTCCGGGTTATTCGCAACGTGTGCCTTGTTATCGGGATATTTTTAGAAAGGTGGAACAGCTCGGTGATTTTTCCGTAAAATAAAAATAAAAGGAAAAATGTGATGACACGTCGGGCGCTGCACCCGAAAAGCTTGCCGCTTTGAACTGCGTCATTTCGGAATTCAAGTGTTGTTTTATGTTCCTAAAAAAAAAATACATCCCTATGGATGCATTTATTCTCGTATGAATATTTTGAGTTTATTTTTGTATATAGTTATATTTTAACTAAGATGAATTTGTTTTCTTTCCAAAATGTTTATTACTGTTTACCGACATCCCATTCTTTTCAAGCTTAATTAACATCAAACATGTATTCTGATAGTATACATACAAACATTGCTTGCATTTTGTCACCGAGAAAAAATGATTATTGTCTGATTATTTAGCATGCATAATATTGTGTGAATTTACAATTTATTTTATATATAAATATAGAGATGCGCGTTATAAAATATAATCAGGAAAGCTCGGTGCTTATTGTAAAAGCTTTTTTTAAAATTGATATGTCTTGAGATACACTGATTATATTTCTACGAAATAAAGATGGATAGTTGCTTTAACTATTCATCTACTGAACCGAGTAAAAACGTATATAACTATTTTTCATTATTTCATAATTAATCATTTTCAAGAAAAAGTGCGGAGTTACAACTGTCTTCGTATTTGGGGATAGTTGTAACGTCTACTAAGGCAAATACTACCTTGGTAGACGTTACCAAATTTTGGTTTTTCCTTCGCTTTTTTTACTTTTATCCTTAATTTTATCACCATTTTCGGTTTTTTTTTAACCTTGTCCCCGTATTCCTTTTTTAAAAGTTCTTATTCGGGAGTATCCATCAATACTTTTTTTGCATATGCTATTAGTATTAGTTTTTGTTGGTACCGTCTTTGTCCAGCAAGACCAAAGTGGTCTAATCTACGATGGCATTTTTTTCAATATTGGAGAAACTCGCATTTGGTTTGTTCACAATTTTCGTTGATCCACAATTTCCATAGTGCAGCAAAAATTCTATAATAGACTGTAACTATGACAGCATGATGCGGGGGCGGGGGGCCTATACATGCCCAATCGCGATTAAGAAATATTTTAATATCGTTTAAAGACCTTTTGTTACTACTTACCCTTGTTGCAATAAGTGCTTAGCTTCTCTATTACAAATATTATTTAGATTTTCGGAAAAAATACGATTGTTGCATGATTTGTATTTGCCATATATAAATGGTTATAATTTCAAGTTACTTGAAAAAAATTCTATAAATAACTTTCCGTAGGGTAAGTTATAGTAATCGCAAAAAAATTGAAAATGAAAATTTTTATATATCTTTACGTTTGAGATTTTTCTGAACATTTTGGCATACGCTAGAAAAAATTGATGTATGTGTGTCTGTGTGTGCGTGGGAGTATGTGTGCGGATACAGATTTTCGTCGACGATTTTGCCAACACGAATCAACCGAATTGAATAATTCGAAAAACATTCCATTCTTACTGATAAGGAGACGTGTTGATTAGTTTTTGGCAAAGACAGGTCTAGCCGTTTTGGATATACGGGGCAAAAAGTTCAAAAAATGGTATTTCAGTTTTTGAGATAACGGAGCGTCCAATTTAAATAATTCAATAAACATTTTACTTGTATTCGCAAATTGAACAACTGGTGAAATTTTTGTAAAGGCAAGTCCAGCGTTTCCGGATATCCAATAAAAATCCAATAAAAAAATTAAAAATGATGCCATTTGGCGGTCTAAAATGATCATTAGATATATGTACATCGCATTATCCAATATTTTATAAAGATTATATTATATTATATAATAATAATAATAAGTACAAATTTTGTGTACATTTATATGGGTTCCTTACCAATGTTTACAAGTTAGACAACTACGCGGCCCTTACGCGCGTTTATTTTTCGATTTCAAATCAGCTATACGGCGCAAAATTTTTCAAAAAATCAAAATACAAAAAATCAAAACATAAAAAATCAATTTTTTTCAAAAAAGTCAATTTTTTTTCCAAGTTCCAACAATTTGCCTTAAGGCACGATGCCATGCACCACTAGTTAAGTAGGAGATAAATACAGTCAAAGTCCGTTGTAGAAGCAGTTCAGACTGTGTTTTAAACTGTCGTATTTTAGTTTAGTGTACGAGCGTGTCGTATTTTAATATTTTTGCCATTTATATAATTTTAAATATTTGATTAAAACTAGCCACGCTGTACGTGAAAATTTTTGCAGTAAACTTTTTTGAACATAATTGTGTTTTGTAGTTAAGTGGTTACCGTGGCACAGATACAATGTTTTTGTTGTGTGCGAGTTTGCTTGCATTTTAAAATACCTAAACGAAAAGTAAACTTTCAGCACAAAAGAAGTACTTTTATTGCAAAAAGTGGGAATTTAGAAAATAACCCCGAAAAAAATAACAATGAATGGAAATGTTTTGATAGTAAAATATAACGCAAATCATTCGCTTTTAATTTTGCTGTTTTTAATGAACAATGAAAGTATTAATTTGAAAGTAAGGGGGCACAAAGTTCCACTTTGACTTTGAGTAATTATATTGTGGAAGCAAAACCAATTATGTCACAACAAATAAGCAACTATCTGACTATGCTCAGTAAAAGCTCCCGGCTAATTCATCATTGTAAAAATGTTTTTATTTACTGTTTTTGAAAAAATTGTCACCTGGTCACCTTTTTTACCTCATTGGTAGAATGAGGCAGCCCGGGGTCAAACGATTTTACGAAATAATAGCTGCATTAATTACACAGGTCAACAAAGAAAATGGTGCAAACGATTTTGATACTGTTTTTAAGTATATTTGGGGCGCTGATTTCAAAAATGACATTGGTTTTTTTCTATGAGCTTTAGTTTTCAAGATACGATATACATTATATATTCTGCGATATTAGGTGCGCAACTAAGTTCTCGCTGTTTTTTCGATGAAAATGTAACTTTATTATAAAAAAACTGCATCAATCGAGTTCGATACAGTTCTCCAGTGATGGTTTCACTCGGTTTCAACAGCTCATAACAAATAACACCGACCTGGTCCCACCATATGTAGAGCATAACCTTCGAAGTGAATATTCGGCCGAACCGAGATTTTCTCGTCTTTGAATCGCTGTAATGTATTCATTTTTTATCACCTGTCACGATGTGTGATGAAGAACCTCTTCTTTTCTCGCCGCTGGAGCAGTTGTTTACAGGCGAAAAAACGACGCTCGACGTTTCTTGGCTTCAACTCACAAGGAACCGAAGTTCCTTGCTTCTAAGTCATCCCCTACGCATGCAATAGCTTGGAAATGGCTTGATGGGTAACTCCTAATTCTAAAGCAAGATCTTCATGAGTTTGGCACGAATCCTCTTCGAACAAGGCCTTCAATTTAGCGTTTTTGAAGGTTTTGGCCTTCCTTCACGAGGGTGGTCGTCAACATCAAAATCACCATTTTTGAAGCGACAAAACCCTTCACGGCCTGTTGTTTCGCTCAGAGCAACATTTCCGTAGGTCTCGATGCACTTAAGTTCCCATTTTTTTTGAATGGAAGACGAAAATCAACACTCCTTGCAAATAACGATTGTTTGGCATAAAATTGGACATATTCACTTAACCAGAAGTATATAATGCAAAAGCGAAATCAATTATGTGTTGCAGCAGTTTGTTTACTTACTCTAAGCTTGGTTCAAGACGTTTTGGATTTGTTAGAATCGACCAACCCTTACTGCTAGGGCCATATACTGACAAACAGCGAGAACTTAGTTGCGCACCTAATATAAGGAACGAAAGTACAAAATAGTAATACAATTCCGAATGTTATTTTAAGGAGATATGACTACTCGTACATACAAACTTACAAGACCCATTCGACCTTAGTTGGGACATTACTTGACACTGTGAAAAGTTCTTTTCCGTGACGACCTCGAATGGACCTGGTTTCGCCAACTTCTTTGTATCTCAAAAACTAGAGCTGATACAATCAAATGGTTTGCAGATTTGAAATCAGCGCAAAAAATACTATAAGAATCAGCTCTAACATTTGAGGCACCAAAAAAAAAATTTTTTTTTGTTGGCCTGTGTTATCCAAAGCAAAATATAAATCTCATGGGTACATTTTTTATAGAGATAACACTGTATAAAAACTTGATCTTGTATTTTGTATTAAATAATCATCAGCAGCTTTGCAGCTACTATTTAATTAACGTATGTAACGTATGTAACGTAAAACTGCCTTTTTTAACTTAATTTACTCTTTTATTTACTATGTTTTAATGTTTATACCTTTGTTAGAGTAAAGATTCAGATGGTTTGTACTGTTAAACTTAAAAATAACAATACATTTTAAAAAAACTTTTTAATGGCGAAGGCTTATAATTTTAAAAAGTCTCATAAACTAAGCAATAGTGCTCACGACCAAAAAAACCGACGAAAGGAAATACTTTTGTTACGGATTTTCAAACGCTGCCGTTTGTCATCTAATAGCGACGTCGTAAGAATCAAGGTGACGGCTGGTTATACATCTATTGCCCTCTAGTTTCAAATATTGTTGTTATAAAATTCCTAACTTTACTTGTTTTTGATATATTGGTGATGGACCTTTTCACCCGCGGATCTTCAAATCTCGTCCTACTCTAAATTCACGAAATCTATACAAAATAATCGAACAAGAATATTATTTGAACTACACTTTTTTGTATATGCCAGAAAAGGTCTGTGTAAATAAATTTTGTTATTCATTTTTTTACTTATCATAATGTTTGATTGTCTGGCAACTAGGCAAATCAAGCAAGACCTTTTTTAAGTTAAAACTTATATTAACAGTTATAATAAATGATAATTTTTTGAATATATAGTGACTAAAATTCCTATATTAAACTTCTCAACTAGAGTTTGCTACAAAAGAATCTCAGTTTCTGTGAAAGATACGAGATGATTTTGACAGATTTACCCATATATGCTAGTACAAATTTCCTTCAACAAATACTTCAGAGGTCATCTCGTCCTTATGACAAGACATATGAATCGACTGATAATATAATAACACCATCATAATCTGAAGACATCCTCTGAATATTACATGGCCGACACTTGTATCGGCATAAAGGGCCAGGCTAACAATTCTCCTAGGAGCTGTATGGGGGCTGCAAGGACGGCGGGGATCATTGCCGAGGGTTATTTAACGCTCTCACAATGACTTTACGGTGTGTATAGTCAGTCGTTCTACCTAAAGGGTCTTTGTATAAGCTCACTTAATACAATTGTTTGCTAGTTAACCGCAACCGCTGTACAGATTCTAGGTTTTTGCCGGTCAAGATGGGATCCATATTTAGGCCAGGACCAGGATTGGATTATATTTGGTAAAAAAGTCAATTATAATACTCGTAAATGGTCTATCTAAAAACCCATATAATTTTACAAATGAAATATTATATACCCATTTATTAAATTTTAGTTTGAATTACATGTTTAAAATCCACTGTTTAATTAGTTACTTCTGTTTTTGAAAAACATAACATTTTTAAATTTTATTTGTTAATGAAGTGTTTTTAAATTTAAATGATTATGCCTTCTAACTGCCTAAAATAATTTTAAATTGAAAATGAAGTTTTCGGCGCATCGTACTTTCGTTTCAAAACCTCATGAATATTTACATACCTTGAAAAAAATGGATGTGTTATGTGTGTTTTGTATGTATACAAATTTTTGTCCACGATTTTGAGAGCATGGATTTATCGATTTGAAAGATTCGAAAATCATATCACTTGCATTGACGAAATGAAATATTGATTAAATTTTTGGGAAAGCAGGATTCAGCTGTTTCGTAGATCCAGGAAGTAAAGTAAAGATCTATGCGCATACGCAAATCAAATTATCAGATATTTTATAGAGATTTCAATAATAAGTACAAATTTTGCTTTCATTTCCTTGGGTTTTATACTAAGATTGATAATATTTAAAGTTCACTTTTTTTTTAACTTCCCGTAAGGTAAGTTATTGTAATGGGGCGAAAATCGAAATTGAATATTTTTACATTTCTCGACGTTTTGATTTCTCGACATTTCTGAACATTTTGGCATACCTCAGAAAAAATGGATGTGTGTGTGCGTGTATGTACCTATGTATGTATGGATACAAATTTCCAGTCACGTTTTTGGGCGCACGGATCAACCGATTTGAATGGTTCAAAAAACATTCGATTCCTATTGATAGAGAGAAGAGCTGATTAGTTTTTGGCAAAGGCAGGTCCAGCCGTTTCGGAGATACTGAGCAAAGAGTGCAGAAAATAGAATTGGAGTTTTTGAGATGATTGAGTATCCGATTTGAATGATCTAAAAAACATTCAATGATTGGGAGAAGTGTTTATTAGTTTTTGGCAAAGGCAGGCCCAGCCATTTCGAAGATACGGAGCTAAATATGTAAAAAAAGGCAGTTTTTAAGAGAACTAAGCGTCCGATTTAAATGATTCAAAGAACTTTCTGCTTGTCTTAACAAAATTTTTTTTTATATATCGAAAATAATTCAGATTTTATTTTTAATTCTGACTATTGTTCTAATATACTTTAAACAAATAATTTCAACTTTGCAATTCAGTTTATATAATTCTTATAAATATTAGACAATGTTACAATATTAATAGTAATCTTTTTGAAAACATTCAGTATTCCTCGAACATTTCGTTACGGTACGGGAAGTTCCAGCAATTTGCCTTAAGGCAAGATGCCATACACCCCACTAGTTTTTTTTTCAACCGTCCTTAAAGTTCACTTATATGGTTCAAATAATTGTCCTGACAAATGACATGAAATGAAAGTATGGATCAATCAACTTGAATGGGTTTAAAATTTTCAAAAAGTATCAAGAATTTGAATAATCTATTTTTACGGTACGAGCACTTCCAGAAGCTTGACTAACCGCACGATGTCATTCACCAATAGTTGATATCTAGTTTTATTAACAAAATACTCTGAAAATACAATATATATATATATATATATATATATATATATATATATATATATATTGAAATGTGACGGCGTGGTTGTTGACTTGGTTGCTTCTGGGTCCTTCTAGCTATGTAGGGGTAATCCTAGCAACCCAAGCTCAACTCGTCCACAGATATATGATAAGCGGGGTACTGGTTTGATAAGTCTCCTCGAACGGGGGTAGTTTCCTAGAGGTATTAGCTGGAAGACTTGGTGTAAATAAAATACAAGCTCTTCCGTAATTATAACCACTTTATTGAACAACACTAACAATATGACATTCAATGTCTAATAAACTAGAGTCACTTACAGTGTCTAGGATTTTACTAACTTTTACAAGAACTACTCGACTATTATATACTATAATATCTGGGTCATTAATAATAAAACAAGGTGTTTTTGTAATGTACTGTTTATGGACTAAATAAATTTTATAACAAACTTACTGTTGCTGTCGCAATTGGAACAATTTTTGTTTACAATTGCGCAGGACAGTTGATGCTTCCCCTAAAAAGTCTGACAGTCCCATGGCAGACATTAAAAAAAAATTATTATTATTACGGCCTGTTCCTCCGTTTGAAAAATTTTGTCGTCCTCGATAAAATCAATTAAAGTGCCACCTTGGTTTATTACTAATGCCCTTCTGAATAAATAAATATTATTAAAAATTTTAATAATATTAATTTTAGTATAATAATATATACATATTCTGATGATTATGTAGTAATTAAAATTTCATAACACAAATTCTATACATTATAATATATCAAATTTCATTAGGTGTCAAATTCTGCATTTCTCTAGCCTCGGTGTTATTTTCTGTTGAGTTGTGCGCTTTGTTATTATGCAAGCTATTAGCAATACCACTACAACTATTGATATTATAATTAAAATGTATACATATTTAGAGTTGCTACTAGTGTGTGGTATTGCT
Organism: Ctenocephalides felis; assembly: GCF_003426905.1. NCBI lineage: Eukaryota > Metazoa > Arthropoda > Insecta > Siphonaptera > Pulicidae > Ctenocephalides > Ctenocephalides felis. Next base: position 7,375 of record NW_020536475.1, on the reverse strand, counting down.
GCTTCTTGTTCTCTTTTAAATTGTTCTATATTTCTTGCAAACTGCTTTAACAGCTCATCATTATTGATACTATTCGAAAATCTGTAATACTTTGGAACTGTGTCAAGTGAAATGTTTCCAATTTTCAGTTCAATCCCAGATACATTTATTTTATTCATAAAATTATGTGTAACTATATTTTGAAATTTAGATTTAGCTCGAAGCGTAATTTCATGGTTAACTAACTTACATCCATCCGCAAGGCTTATCAGTCCTGTTCCTGATATCTCAGTAATATTTCTCGTATTTCTACAAGAAATACTAATGATTTCTCTTCCAGGACTGACAAATCCCCACGTATTTGCAGAGTGTAAGTTGAAAAATAAAGTGTGATTAAGTTTTAAAAATTTTGTCTTGCAACAATCTGGGATTTGCCCTTTCGAAAGAAACATTTCACTTTCACAATTTTTTCCATCTCTTAAATTGTATATGGGTTTGTTGATTTCCCAAATGAACTGATTATTATCAACAATGATGAGCTGATTAACTTCATTATCGTTCAGCGTTACATATTGAGTCAAATCTTTTTTGATCATTATTCGCGACGACTTCTGTTCAATAAATAAATAATTATTTGAACCGACGTGTTTCGGAATTGCGGTTGCCTGATATAGATCAAACTCATTTTCCGAAACAAGTGGTAATTTGATCTTGAAATTTAATTTATTATTAAAAATATAAATATTAATCTTTGCAATATTATAAATTTGGAGAAAATTCTTATTTAAAATACTAGAAGGAAATCTTAATGAATTTTCTAAATTTGGCGTGATTTTAAAGATTTGACTCTTTAATTGTCGTAAAGACATGACGTATGGGTGCATCTTCCCATGCAAAGCTGAAACGATAATTTCAGTTAATTTATTCTGATAGATTATAAAATTTTCTATATGATAATTGAAAATTATAAACATTTTCTCTATCTCCATCATTATATTAGCAATCTGCAACTCCTTTCCTGTTTTGTTAATAGTTTCAAAAATTTTATCGAAAGTGATTTCAATACTTTCTGTAATTTTATTTAATTGTTTTGTCAAATTATCTAAGGCTTTAAATTCCGACTTGTAAATTGCTACTTGTTGCTTATTTAAATTAATTAAATGATTTTGATTTTCTTGTAAAATTGAAATCTGTTGATCATAATACATAGCGTCGGACTCTGTCAAAGTACCAAAAAGTTGTTTAAAGACTGATCCAATAATGTTTAAAAGTGCGCGCTTGCTTCTTGTGCTGTCGCTTTCTTCTATTAAATCAATAATTATTTCATTTTGTGAATTTATACTTCTAAGTACATTATTAGATGAGTCTAGGAAAGGTTTGCAGATTTCTTCATAGAGTGATGTGTTACATCTATTACTGAAAATATCATAAGTTGTTAAAATTCTCTTTAGATTCAACTTATAATCAAATAAATTATGTGAAATTATTAATTCAAAATAATCTCCGCACAACTCAACGTCACCTAGTCTCTCGTAATATATTCCGGGGCTATCAATGTAAGTAATATTGAAGGGGAGAGCCGTTTCGCCCGGAACCAAATGCCGTGAGAATTGCCAGAGATATTGCCAGAATTTTCGAATTCATCCTGTTGGGAAATGGGTTTTGTACTTGCAAATTCTATTAAAATTTAAATATTGAATTTTTTCAAATTATTATTATGAATAGTTATTATTTTACCCTTTACGTCTATCATTGAATTTACACCCTCTTGTTCTATTACCTTAAAAGGTCCCTTATAAATGGGCATAAGCTTTTTACACTTGCCTTTGTAAGGTGTTTTATCCTTCATAAGAACCAAATCTCCAACAGAAAATTTGCTTCATTAACAAATTTATCAAAATTTTCTTTATTCTTTTCTTTAGATTTAATTAAGTTTTCGCGAGCAATCGAATTGATCTGTTGAAGCCTGTTTTTAAATTCATGTAAAAAATTTTCATAAGTGTTTTGAGGCTTTGGTTCTTTGTTTACAAATGAAGGTAAATCCACCTTACGCCCATACACGAGTTCAAAAGGAGAAAATTTAGTTGAACAATGTGGAGAGGTGTTATGTACAAATACCGCGTATTTAACCCATTGGTCCCAGGTTGTTTCATCCTTGCTAATGTATGACCGGATGAAGTTCAAAAACATATGATGGCATTTTTCCAATGAGGCGTTAGATTCCGGATGATACATGGATATATTAATCTTGTCAATTTTTAATAATTTACATGTATCTTTAAATAAAGTGCTCATAAAATTGGTTCCTTGATCAGTCAGCACAGCTTCCGGAATTCCAAATCTTAAAATTACTTCGTCTACGAATGCCTTAGCAACTGTTTTCGCCTCCTGATTAGGAATAGGAATAGCGCCAGCGAACTTTGTTAGATCGTCTATAAACGTCAGCATATATTTGTTTCCATCATTAGAAATCGGGTAGGGCCCACAAATGTCCAGGCAGATGCGTTCGAATGGGTACACCGAAGTAGTAGTCACTAGGAGTGGCTCTCTCGTATATCTCGATGATTTACTAACTTGGCATACCTCACACTTGTTAATAAAATTTTCCACATCTTTTTTCATGTTTGGCCATAGATATGCTTCTCTTATTTTGTTGTATGTTTTAACTATTCCTAAATGTCCTCCTATAATGTGATTGTTGTGATATTTCTCTAAAATCCTGTTGATTTCATCTTTGATAAATTTACTTTAATAAAATTATTATACATTTTAATTTTGACATTTTTATCTTTAAATATAAATCGAAATATTAATAATATTTCTTCGGATTTTAATGCCTTGTAATCTTCTAATTTGGTTGGATTAGAAATATTAAATTCCTTGATATCCTTCTGTTCAGCGTAATTTAGTAACGTTTCAATGCAGCTGAAAAAATCCTTTAGTTTTACTGGCTCATTTTGTTTATTTGTTATGAGATAGATGTAATGACAACCATTTTCTGTAGTGTGTATTGCTGAGTGTACTTCGGCGTTTTCGGTAAAGTCATTTCTTCTTTTTGGTGTAAAAATGACTCTTGGAGTGCCCTTGGAAGATAAGTTAATGTTATCGTCGGAGGTTGTAACGTTGTTGTTGATAATTGATCCATTGTTTTTGATATCGACGAATTTGTCATAAGCATTTCTCAATAATAACACAATCTTTTCTTCGATATTGCAATCTCCGTATTTAGTGTCGTACCTTGATAAACAATCTGCGACGACGTTCGCCTTCCCGGGTTTGTACTTGACGTCGAACTCGTACTCATCCATAGCGAGCTTCCAACGTATGTGTCTGGCCGTGGGATCCTTACAGTTATATAGATATGTCAATGGCTGGTGGTCAGTATAGATAATAAACTTCTGTCCATATAAATAAGGCCGAAACTGTCTAACACTCCATATGATAGCTAATAACTCCTTATCTATTATGGCATAGTTCAGTTCCGCCTTGTTAAGCTTTCTGGAAGCAAAAGCCACTGGCATCTCTCCTGCTGGACCGTCTTGAGCCAGAACCGCTCCTATGGCTTCACCGCTGGCATCCGTCGTCAAGATAAACGGTTTATCAAAATCCGGGTATTGCAATATTGGCGCCTTTATAATAGCTTCTTTTAAAAGATTAAATGCTCTATCTTCCTTTTCACTCCAATTCCATGCCTTATCCTTCCTCAGCAGTAATGTTAGTGGATTAGCAATCCTTGCAAACTCCTTAATAAATTTCCTATAGTAGCCTACCAAACCTAAGAACATTTTAACTTCTTTAGGATTTATTGGTGCTCTAAAGTTTTTTACTGCTTCCACTTTATCAGGATCTGGAGTAACGCCTTTTTCTGAAATCACATGCCCCAAATAGGTCAGCTCCCGCCTTAGGAACTCACATTTTATTGGCTGGAGTTTCAGGTTATGGTTACGAAGTTGCTCGAATACATCTCGTAACCTAGAATTGTGCTCCTGGAGTGTCTTACCGTAAACGATAATGTCGTCCATATACACTAATCCTTTAAAGCCTTCGACTCCTGCCAATACCATGTTCGTTAACCTTTGCAGGGTGCTTGGTGCATTCTTAAGTCCAAAAGGCATTCTCTTGTATTGAAACTTCCTTCCGATAGCTGAAAACGCTGTCTTAGCTCGGTCTTCTTTATTCAGTTCCACTTGGTGAAAACCGCTTGCTAGGTCGAGGGTTGTGAAAAACCTTGATTGGCCTAAGTGGTCCAAAATCTCAGCTATATTAGGCAACGGGTAAGTGTCGCTGACCGTAATTTCGTTTAGTTTCCTAAAGTCCACACAGACGCGCCACCTTCTATTGCCGTCTATATCCTGTTTTTTTGGAACCACTAGTAGAGGGAAATTCCATGGGCTATCTGAAGTTTCTATTATATCATTTCTCAGCATCTCTTCTATTTGTTTCTTAATTTCAGCATGCTGTGCCTGAGGGAGTCTATATTGCTTTATAAAAATAGGTTTATTACTTGTAGTTATGATCGAATGTTTTGTGGACTCTGTAAAAGATAATTTGTCTCCCTCAAGATAGAATAAATCATAAAAGTCCTCACAAATTTTTAAAATAGAATTTCTTTCATCATTTTCCATATGACTTGTTCTTATACTTTCCTTTACTCTTTTAATTCGATCAAAATTACACTTTATATTATTAGAATTTATATTCAAAATATTATATTCGGAAATAGGATTCAAATTGGGAGAGATTAGATTATTATTAACATTAACGTCATAATTATTTGTATTCAAAACTTTAATTAATATTTTACCGTCAATGGGTTTAACTAAACAATTAGCTATATAGACTCCTTCTAGGATTTCAGCAGCCTTACAGAAGAGATCCTCTGCCTTATCTGTAGTAAATGAAACTGCCTTTTCGGTCCTAGCTGGAATCAAATGATTAACAGGAACATCTATAAGACCATTATTTTCTTCTTCAGAAGTTTTAATATTATGTGTGGGATTTTTACCCATTTTATCATTGTGAGAATCTAAGTCTCTATTCATATCCGTGTCTCTATCAGTTGCGTTATCGCAGGGCCCAAAATCTGATAGTTTAACCTTTAACGCACGAACAGAATTTAATTTGTGATTTTCATCCATTGTACCATTGAGGCTTCTTGAAATATCACTTGGAGAATTGTGTTCTGATTCCATCAATTCCCTTGTAGTCTGGTCTGGTATCCTGTTATGTTTATTAATATTCGGATCTAACTCTCTATTATTAATTCGCTGGTTTTTCTTCCTATTCCGACTTTGTTTGAAATTTGATAGCGCAGTGTGTTTGTCATCGCACACCATTGCTGCGTGCTCTTGACCGTCAACCTTGCGATGTGTTGTTTTTGCGGATTCAGCATTTCGCGTCTCTTGGTTATTGTTTGAACAAAAATTAATACGAATCAGTTGATTATTGACATTGATAGAAAGTGTGTTGTGTGAAAAATCTATAATGCCGTTAAATTTTAAAAGAAAATCTAAACCGATTATACCATCAGTTTCAATGCTAGTGTCACCGGAAATAACAGTGAACTTGTGCTCGAGATTGATATCGTCAAATTTTAAATTTAACGGTATCGAACCCAATGTGTGCACGTATTCTCCTGAAATTCCGCGCAATCTTGGCATATCATTCGTGTTAATATAATCAGGTGAGCAAAAATTATATTTTATTAAAGAAATATCGCTTGCTGAATCTACAATAAAAACACACTGTGTACCATTTAAGTTTAATATGACCTTATTACTCTCATTAATCCTTTTGCTTGACAATCCAAAACTTCTATATACCCGAGTGCAGGAGTGATCGCTCGAACACTCGGCATTATTCAGTTTTTTTGGCTTTTATTCTGACCGGATCGTCTGTGATCTTCGGAGCGTCTTGGCTGAGGGCTAGGAGGTCGTGGTACAGACTCACTGCGTCGAGGTGGTTCGCCGACGTTCTCCATTGTTTGACGAGGCCTATGGTCGACCTTAAATATAGTCCTCCGTCTACAATTAGAGTATTGATGTCCCGGAATCTTGCATCTTTTGCAGAATGGTGCTCCGGTCTCTTTCGCTGTAGAATTAGTTGTCAGTGATTTTGTATTTCCCCGTAGTGATGTCCACTCCTACCTAGGTTTTGTTCCTCTTGAATAGCCATCAGTACAGCATCCTCTAGATCAGCATGTCTGGCCGCTTTAATTAATATTCTGAGTTCTGGCCTAAGGCCATTAATGAATACCGTCAAAGCTAGCTGATTGTGAGCGGATTGTAATGAGCGCAATGATGCTTTATCATCTGTTTTTGATTGGTCACACATTAACCCAAGGATTTTTTCGATTTTCTCTGAATATTTTCTAACAGATTCGCCTGGCAATTGTCTTATATTGGCAAGTTCTAATTGTAATTCCGGTATAGAACGACGTTCCCCAAATTTTGAAATTAATAAGTCTTTAACTTCATCCCATAACAAGTTTTCTGTATTTCTAATATAATTAAAAGCAGACCCCTCTAATTTAGTTAAGGCTATTTTTAAAAGTTGTGAAGCTGTTGCAGAATTTGAACCTTTTCTTAACGTATCTACTGTATAAATAAACTTATTTAACTCTGATGGTTTCCATCAAATTAGGAATTAAATTTATAGCTGAATTTATTGCTACAGGGTCAATTCTTGTGTCTTCTTCCTCTAATCTAAACTCATCTATTTGTGTTGCGAACGTGGATCTTCTGGGAGAATGCGCCATTGTTTTCAGAGAGAAAAGAAAAAAGTCACTTACTTGGGGAGTAAAATCCTAGTAGTATTGTCCAAATAGCTCCGGTTGGTTTGGCTGCCACCTGTGTCCTTTGAGTCCTTCGTGCGTTCGGGGTGGAATATGGCCCTTTAGCACTTCACTGTCTCAGGAAATCTCACCGCTGTTACCATGAAATGTGACGGCGTGGTTGTTGACTTGGTTGCTTCTGGGTCCTTCTAGCTATGTAGGGGTAATCCTAGCAACCCAAGCTCAACTCGTCCACAGATATATGATAAGCGGGGTACTGGTTTGATAAGTCTCCTCGAACGGGGGTGGTTTCCTAGAGGTATTAGCTGGAAGACTTGGTGTAAATAAAATACAAGCTCTTCCGTAATTATAACCACTTTATTGGACAACACTAACAATATGACATTCAATGTCTAATAAACTAGAGTCACTTACAGTGTCTAGGATTTTACTGACTTTTACAAGAATTATTCGACTATTATATACTATAATATCTGGGTCATTAATAATAAAACAAGGTGTTTTTGTAATGTACTGTTTATGGACTAAATAAATTTTATAACAAACTTACTGTTGCTGTCGCAATTGAAACAATTTTTGTTTACAATTGCGCAGGACAGTTGA
>NW_020536474.1:0-19680 GCF_003426905.1 Ctenocephalides felis | reverse complement strand
GTAATTATATCTGCACACTTCTATATTTTAATATTAATTATTTTAGATTAGGATTTATTTATTTTTGTATCAACAGGAAAAATGATAATACAAATTAATATTTCACAGAGCAAATTATTGTTGTGGTGTTTAAAGGTACTAGAGAAAATGCTTTTTTTATTTTAACGGTTTGAAAATTTCTGTTTATGCACATCCAAACTGATAATAATGTGGTATTATTCACAAGAATTAAAAATTTAAATAGAAAAACTTTGACATGAAAATTTTGCAATTATTTTTTACTTCAATATTGCTAATTAATTCATTCATATGTATTGAATACTCGTATGCGCTTCATTACTGTTATAGATACTCAGTATTGATATCTTTGCACAGCTTAATTAGCATAGCTGATCGATGCACTCGAAAAGTGAGAGGGTACGTATTATCAGCGACTGTAAATATTGTAAGATTTTGTACAAGGCAGTACCTGTACAGACACAGACAATTACGGAATATCCTGACGAAAAATTTTGCACTCAGCTACGAACTATAAAGAAACGGCTCGACTGATCGTCGCGCAAAACTACTTACAATATGTGTACAGTGCGCTGCAAATTAATTTTTATAATTAAACTGCTTTTCCTAGGCCTCTAATATTTTTATCATGGTCAGTTTGGGCATAAAATCTACCATTATGCCAAGTTTCATCAAAACCGAGACGAGCTACGCACAGGTTCCCCTTGTTAGTTTTGTGAGACCTCCTCTTGTGAGTTTCATCGAATTACTTTTGATTTTTTTCGAAATCGAGGCAGCCGTTCTTGAGCAAACTTGCACGAATGTCAAATTTTGGCTTAGGGGTCGTCTATTAATTACTTAAGGCCTAAAAGGGGGGTAGAGGTTTTTCAAAAAATTACGAAAAGTCACACGGGAGAGGGGGGTATAGTATGATATCATGTATCTGAATTTAAGAAAAATCCAAAATTTTTCAAAAAAATCTAAAAACTTTACGATTTTTTTAGGTACTAAAATACTCGTAAAGTTGGGGGGAGGGAGTAATTTTAAATATCACCAAAGGACCAGGAGGGGTCCTAACATCCTTAAAAATCGATCTCGTGAGAAAACGATTGAGAATGTCTTGGATGTCCTGAAAACTTCAAATGTCCCGAAAAAAATTAATATTATTGATTTATAGAAAAAATCAAAAATAATATAATTTTGTAAGCTATTATGGTGAGATTAAATTTATAGCTAATCTTATAGCAAAAAAATGAATCGAAATCACTTCAATGTGTGATTTTCTATTTTTTTATATTTTTCTATTAGGGCTAAGACAGCTCCAAAAGATATAAAAGATCAAATCGGATTTTCTGCCAAAAAACAGAAACACTTTTTTGGGAAGTTAACAAATCTACCGTAAATATAGTACCTGCAGGCTATAGCAAATTAATACGGATTAATCAAGCTTTTGCAACTCTTTGCCAGCACACAAATTTCAAAGTAAATATATAAGTAGCATAATTCATTAAAGATTTTTTTGAAAACTACAACGAAACCATATTTATATTTACATATTACTATTCAATTATTTCTAAGTATCGTTGATAAACAGAATCATTTCGAAAGTGAGTGAAGTTTTTTGAACCAAATATTTTGATATTCGTTCACTATTCACGTTAAAAAGTTTAATAAGTAGAGCAAAACATTAATATATACGATTCTAAAGAATGCACAAATAAAATTAGAATTTCAAAATAAAGGTCATTCGAAGACAGTAAAAGTAGTTCTTCTAATCAAAATAGACAATTCGTGTGTTGGATAAAATGTTATAGTAATTTACCTGTGGCTGATTTTACGAAATTTAACTAGTAATGCGGAAAAATTTTAATATGGACATTTATTCATAGATGTTAATTATATAAATTTGTGTTTACGTGCGTGACTTTGTATGTTTATGGTTTATAAAAAGACTTCTTGTGGTAACGGTCTGGTAAATGGCAGTCAATTAGATTTACAAGTAACGTTAATGTTTCTGTATATCCGCGAAAGTAATAATGAGAAACTTTCTAAAATTAGAGAAGTTAATTTCATCTTTCCTTCTATCAAATTTATATTTCGTATGAGATTTAGATTTTAATTAGCAATTAAATGTTTATTACTCGATAATTATACCTACAGGCATATGTGTATATATCTAGCATTATAAATTTTATTTCTCTTTAAAAATAAGTTTAAAATTTATGTTCTTTTTCATTATGTTATTTTTTCATATTTGCAATAAGGTTTTTGCCAATTTTCATACTTGTTCCAATTTGGCGTTCGCAAAAGAGGCGATTACCGATTTTTTCCTAATTTACATTGAAGACTTTCTTGTAAACTTAAAAAATTACATAATAATTGAAATTCAAGAGTTTTAAATCAGATTCATTATTTGTTACTTCACTATATTTTATGTTCCGCCAAATATATATATACAAGTTGTCCCAGAACTCAACCTCAATTCGAAACGGGGTGATATTATTGATTATAACTGACATGAAAAAAATAGAAAAAATAAAATTCACCTAATTTGAAAATTATGAGTTTTAAGTGTTACTTAGAGCTTGGTAAAATTATGAGTTTTTAAGTGTTACTTAGAGCTTTGGTAAAAATATGACCATTTTCGGTTTTTGTGGTTAATTTTTATTATTTTCGTTCATTTAAGCTTTGGATCGAAAATTGTAAACTAGTTGGTTTGGTATTTAGCCTTGAGGCAAGTTACATGAACTTCCCGATATGTGTAAATAATTGACTTAATCAAAAAAAGTGTAAATAATATACTTCATCAATCCTACTTTAAAAAACGATAATAATTTTAGTAAAGTTTGACGAATTTTTAAATTAAACTACTTGTCGTAATGCCGTAATATTACAGTAGGTTCTATAAGACCATGATGTATATCGCCAAAAAAAGTTCCATGAAAACTCGGCTTAAATTTTTTTTAACAGTCATTACAAGAAAACGACTCGGTAGATTTTCACCTAAAATTAATCAGTACCATTTCCAACTAATATCTTTCGAACAGTTTTTGATTTTTTTAAATCGGTTCGTAGGAGGATGAGCTTAAATGTGGACGAAAATTTAACACTTTTTTTCAACAGTTAATTACAAGAAAACGGCTCGGTAGATTTTCACCTAAAATTAATCAGTACTATTCCCAACTAATATCTTTCGAACAGTTTTTGATTTTTTAAAATCGGTTCGGTAGGATGAGCTTAAATATGACGAAAAGTTTAACATTTTTTTTAAATTGCAAAGAAACGGCTTGGCAGATCGTCGCACAAAACTGACAAACGATAGTCCTCACCAAAATACATCAAATGGCTTTTAAATTTCTGAAATCGGTTCAGGCGCTTTTGAGAAAACGTCGATCAAAAGTCTAATTTTGACAAATGTCAAAAAAACTATACCAATTTTTGCAAACTTTGACGAATTTTTAAAGCTAAACGAGTTGTCGTAGGGCCGTAATATTTTAGAATGACCTAGAAAACTATGGTATTTACCGTCAAAAAAAAAAATCATAAAAATCGTCGAATTTTTTTTTTAAAAACGTTATTACAAGAAAACGGCTCGGCCGATCTTTACCAAAAACTAATCAGCACGATTCCCAACCAATATCTATCGAATGGTTTTTTGAATTTTCAGAATCGATTTAGAAATTGCGGGCTAAAACGTGGGCGAAAAATTTTTCACTTTTCTGCAATTTAAAACGAAACGGCCCGACCGATCGCCGCACAAAACTCAGAGAAACGATAGTCCTCATCGAGATACATCGAATGGCTTTTAAATTTTTAAAATCGGTCCAGTCATTTTTGAGAAAACGTCGATTTACGGCAAAAAATCTGTTCACATACACACACACACACACACATACACACACACACATACTTTTTCCAAATTTGGTCTCATTCGATTCAGAATGGCTTGAAACGTCGAGAAAACATAAAATTAGCGAATCGGATTTTTTGATGAAAACATAAACTTCTCCTTCGGGAAGTAATAACTTTTCTAGGCCTACAGTCAAAAACAATGTTATAGTTGTTTCGAGTTTCAAGATTTAAGACTTTTGTTGATATTAAAAGTTTCATTATTTGTCAAATTCGGAGACCCTTCTTTAAAAAAAAATGCACTGAAGTTTGTTGCCAATTTTCATCAAAATTTGGCGCATTTGATTAGAATGGTAAAATACTTGGTAGTTTCATAATAAAAAAATCGAGTAAAAATTAAACCTAAACAAATTATAATAATATAATATAAGTGGCTTGTACACACAAAAATGTAAGTGTGAATTATTTAGTGATTGTAAGTTTAATAATATTTGCGTTTTGAGATAAGATAAAATATCAACATCACCATCAAATGATTATAAGTTTTTCATATATAATTGATTTGACGTCTGACGAGTTTTTGCATTAATTTTTTTAAATGCAATTTTAAATGTTTGAAATGTAATTATTACAAATAATTACGATCGACGATTCGGAACACGGTTCAACCGATTCAATTTTTAAAAAACATTCGATTCCTATTGATTAGAAGACGTGCTTTTTGGCAAAGGCATCCATCCCTTTATACTTGTTTATCTATGGTCCACCGTTCCGAATATACAGGGCGAAAAGTGCCAAAAATGGTAACCCAGTTTTTAAGAGAACGGAGGTCCGATTTTATCATTCAAAAAACATTTTACTTGTGTTGACAAGATGAAGAACTTATTAAATTTTCGAAGGCAGGTATAGCAGTTTCAGAGATCTAGTAAAAAAAGTAAAAAAAATGCGGTTGGGCGGTCAAAAATGATCATTAGAACATAGGCACATCAAGTTATCAGATATTTTATGGAGATTTTAATAATACTTTAAATTTTGTTTACATTTCTGTTAGGTCCGTAACATCGTCTGTCCGTTAGACGGCGACGCGGCGCTTACGCGCTTCGATATTTCGTTTCTATGCAGCTAAAGCAGTGTGATTTCTTTGAAAAAAAGTTCAAAATTTCAAAAGTTCAAAGTTTTTTTTTTCCAAAAAAGTCATTTTTTTTCAAAAATTTAAATTTTCTCAAAAAACTTTTTTCAAATTTAGAAAATTTTTTTAAAAAAAAAAAATAATTTTGGTACGGGAAGTTCCAGCAATTTGCCTTAAGGCACGATGCCATACACCACTAGTTTTCTAGCGAATTTTGGTTAATTTTTCATATATAATTATATAATTGATTTGACGTCAGGCGAGCAAATTTTAATTGTTTTTTTTCTAATGTAAATTTTTTCAAATATTTTGAAAAAGGAGACATTCCAAATTTTCTGAATTATATAGGATTTTTTTCATTCAAATAAGAACAGAAGCTTTAAAGTTCAGAAAAATGAAATCATAAGTAATATATATCTGCATGTGTGCGTATATGAATACATAAACAATATTAACAATACTCGTATATAATTGTATATGCAATCGTGATGAATTCTAAAATATTTATTGTCTTTAATGTGATATACAGTCAACGCACGCCCTTGCTCCACTTCCCAACCACATGTGCCGATCGAAGTGTTATGCATATGCAAATAGTAAATCCGTTTGCCTGAAAGTACTCTGAATATTTTTATTGTCTGTTGTTATTTACTTTCAATTTAACTTTAATTGCTATTAGTATAATACCAGATGGAGAAAGTATCAGATGCATTCGACAAATCTTTCATTTTCAAGTAGATTTCATGATTGTACACATTTATATGCACAACACTCGTATTATTACATGCACAATCGAAAACCATTCACACGCATATTGATTCTAGATAATAATTTTCTGCATGAATATGTAATTATTGAGAAAAATATATTCACCATTCATGATGTTTATTTGTTCTTTTAACGTTAAAATATGGAAATTTGTACATATACTACGACTACTAGTCATTTAAGCTTAAATTAGGTAAGAATCTGGAATTAGGAATTCGAGATACCCAGCTGTAAGTCTTTAAATACTTGTATATTGACACCCTAAAAGTTGTCTCAAAACCTACATATGGTAGGGTGTCAATACCATATGTAGGTTTTGAGACAACTTTAGGGTGTCAAGTATTTACAGCTGAGACATACAGCTGAGTATTCCGAAGGTAAACTTACTATGACTGGACTATACCTCAATTTAGCAACATGAATTCTTAGAAGTTACAATTGTCAAATGTACTTTTTAAAAAAATTCCATTACGATGAGATATTGAAATTGGCCAAATGCATGAGTACGATCTTTCTTGCCAGCCAATGGAACAACCGATTCGGATTATAGTGCAAAAATAATAATTTGGATATTACATAGATTTATGGTCAAAATCGTCAGTGGTCAAAAGATGACCTAATTTATGATATCTATCAAGTGCACAAGATTTTCTCTAATATAATCAATCAATTTCTATCCAAATTGAATTGTCCGTTGGGTAAAAAGGTCTACCGCCGATATCTCAAAAGCAAGTGAAGATAATAATTTTTTAACAACAATATTTGAAAGTAGTGGGAAAAATATGTTTAACCAGCCATAACCTTGATTCTTACGACGTTACTATCGGAAGGTAAACTGCAATGTTTGAAAATCCATAACAAAAGTATTTTCTGTCGTTGTTAGTTTTTTTGGTATTGAGCTCTGTTGTTTAGTTTAAGAGACCTTAATTAATTTTTAAGTATACATTATTTAATTGTTTTATAAGAATCTAATTTTGATTTAGATTCGACCGTTTTTTCAACCTCTTATAAAAGTTTACACGTGGGTGGGGTAAGAATCTAATTTCGATTTAGATTCGACCGATTTTTCAACCTCTTATAAAAGCTTACACGTGGGTGGGGTAAAAAGAACCAATCAAACCTTTACCCTGACAAAGGTGATAAATAGTAAATAAAAAAGTGAAATGAAAGTTAAAGAAAGCAATTTACAAGAGATAATCTAAATAATAGTTATTTCAACTCTGCTGATGAATACTTCAGAGGAATTACCAGATCAAGGTTATTTACAGTGTTATCTCTGTAAAAAATGCACCCATGAAATTTATATTTTGCATTGGCTAAATAATGTAGCTATTATTTCGTAAAATCTGTTTAAAATTAAAAATAAGTCATTGGACCTGTTTGATTACTTGCCGCCCCAATTTATCCCGCCTATGGATCCCTAAAGGAGCAGGTGAAAAATTTTTGAAAAACATAAAAAACAACACATTTCTACAATGAGCAATTAGTTTTGCTGGACATAGTCAGATAGTTGTTTGTTTAAAATGTGTTACTTGTTGTGATATAATTAGTTAGGTTTTCACAATATAATTGGTCAAAGTCAATTAAATCTTTGGGCTCTGCCCTACGCTAATTCATAATAAGCTCCTAATTTATCAATTTAAACATTCTAAAAATAGCAAAGAAATTATTTTAACTCAATAATTTGAAACATTCAATGTAGGAAATTCAACAATCTAAAACTTTAAATATTGTAATGTAAATTAATTTAATATTAAGTTTATTATTTTTCTTAAGCGCAAATATTCTTATCTCTATTTAATAATTCGCCATTATTTAATGATTAAAAATAAATAAAACTTTTTTATTATACGATAACATAAATTTTTGAACTTAATTTGTGTCAGAGAAACCTTTTTAAGGTCAATGCAAAGATGTGAAATTATTTCATATCAAAACATCGATTGTCGTGTAACAATAATCGCTACATTGTATGTTTTGTCACACATGGACGAATCGTTTAACATACATTGACATCTACAAGGAAAGAAAGTTATAAATGAATATTTACATTTTTTTAAATAAAATATAATTAACGAGTAATGTATGCGTTTATAATGTAATCAACCAGTCACTTTGACAAGAAATACTAGAACGAGTTTATATAGTTTATATAGTTAAGGAAGTACTTGCAAATAATAAAAAGTTCATATTATTCAAAAAAATTCTTTTTATTCTTTGATAAACTGAATGCTGAGAACGATCAGGTGTTATAATTGAGATAAAAATGCTGATATGTAATACAAAATGCATAAGATATGAAAGTAAGAGTATTTTATTAACAATATTAATATAAATGATTTTATGTAAATATTGCAGGAATTTACAGTTTTTGCAGAAGCAATTTCTTTTCCATATTTTACATTTTATACAGTTCTCGAAATAGTATTTTTTCTAAAATTAACCTTTCAATTGTCAGTATTTTGTAATATTACTTAAATACCATGCAAATTTTAATTTTTTAACTTCCCGTAGGGTAAGTTATTGTAATCGTCCAAAAATCGAAAATGAAAATTTTTATTTCAGAGGCATATCTTTACGTTTCAGAGGCTTCTGAACATTTTAGCATACCTTAGAAAAAAATGTATGTGTGGAGACAATTTTTGCTTCGGAGATATGGAGCAAAAAGTTTTAAAAATGTCAGTATTTAATAGAACAAATCAACCGATTTGAATGATCCAAAAAACATTTGATTCGCAATGATGGGAAGAAGTAGCGATTAGATTTTGGTAAAGGCAGGTCCAACCGTTTCGGAGATATAAGGCTAAATATTCGAGCTAAATATTCGGCTAAAAATTGCAGTTTTTGAGATAACTAAGCATCTGATTTGAATGATTTAAAAAACTTGTTTGTGTTGACGAAACGATTGCTTTTGGAGTATAATTTTTTTTTTATTTCAATTTTTTTTTATTTTCAAAAAAAAATTTTGAATATCGAAAAATAATTAGGATTTCAATTCTAATTATAGCTAAAGTTCTAAACATTACTTACATACTTCAAATAAATAATTTTAATTTTGCAATTCAGTTTATATAATACTTAGAATTATAAGACAATGATTTTTATTATAAATCCGATTGATTAAGTTTTGTTTAATTTACTTTTCATAAAATAGGAATAATGAAAGTTACATTATTTATAATAATCTATTTGAAAACATTTAAAATTTGTCGAATATTTCAGTAAGGTACGGGAAGTTCTAGCAATTTGCCTTACGGCACAAAGCCATTCGATAATATATTAAAAAGTTTGTGAATAAAAAATAATTACATTAATTCATTTATTTTATGAATATTTTTGTAATATTTATTATGCTTTATGAAAAGTATCATGTTAATAAAATGCTTGATATCACTGGCATATGCTTCATAATATGATGAAAAATGTAGAGCGCATTATGCAATTTTAAATTTGATGTTTAATGGGTTATGAAGCATTTGATACTTTTCTTAAATAATACTGATGTAATTTTTAAAATTGCCAACTATAAAAAATGTCCATAATATCCGAATAATTTTTTGCAAAGTGAAAGAATTTATTTTAGGAATTTAGATAATAAAATATCGTTTTATAACGTTGTCTTCAGATAATCAATTTTGCAACAACCGCATCATTTATTTGCAATTAAATCAATTTTATGTTATAAAACCAATGTAATGCTATCTAACCGCATTGTACACGTTCACTTTTGATCAGAAAAATTTTGCAATAAGAAGAGCCATATATCACGTTCAAACTTTGGTAACAAATTAATTAACCCACAATAGCCACACAGTTATTCTTAATTTGCTTTCTTTCTCATTAGAGAATGTATAAACATGAAAACGAAATCATTCTATTTACACAATGTGTAATGTGTGGATAATTATGATGGGCTTATTAATTTTTCAATACATGGCATTTGGCTTTCATTTGCTGATAATGTTCGACATTATTTGTGTTTGGGAAAATTACTGATGTGAGCAGAACTTTCATATATGATCGAATAAGAATAGATAAAATATGTAACAATAATATCCTCTTTATATATTAAATATACATTAACAATTGTTATATAAACAAATATATTAAATGCATAACTTTAAACAAATTTCTTAGGTATTTTGATAGATTGTTGGACTACTATTTGTCAGCCAATTTGCAAATGATCATATGACAAATTAATGCACAATTCAATTTAATGCATCAAAATTGGAAAGGATACTAGATAACTTTTCAGAATTTATGTTTGATAATGCTCATATATCCCCAAAATTATTGAATATAGAATACATTTTTTGTAAAAACAGAGTGTAATTTTATAAAGAGAAATAAATAAAAACCATCAGAAAGGGAATATACAAAATTACTTTTAAATCTATACTATAGTTTTTCCTTGTGAGTGATTTAATTTTAAACGTTTCAAATATAACAAATTGCTGGAAAAAAATTCTGAAAACTTTGAAAAAATAGATTTTTGAGAAATTTTGATAAAAATTGACTTTTTTAACAAAAAAAAAAATTATAATTTGGAATTTTTTCTTTTTTTTTCAATTTTTTTTGTCGTGGACGAAAAATTGTATCCGCACATACATACACACAGACACAAACAAACACACACACATCCATTTTTGCTAAGGTATGCCAAAATGTTCAGAAGGCTTTGAAACGTAAATATATATAAAAATTTTCATTTTCAATTTTTTGCGATTACTATACCTTACCCTACGGGAAGTTAAAAATAAATGAATAGAATGTTTACTAGTGAATTATTACAAAATTTAACTTTTGAATCGTTTTAGAATGCTTTATGTAAGCAACACATTTACAATACAAATTAAATTGTATAATTAAATGAAGGTATTTAACATTCTCGGTGGACACATTCCAGCAATAAAAAACTGTTACTTATGACTTTTTTATTTTTCTGTCAAGGACCAAATTATTCATGCATAAATACGTATCGATTTCTAATCGTATCCCAACAGGAAATAATTGTCACACGTATTGTCATTAAGAAATACGACAAATCGTTTGGCTTGTAAACACAACAATTTTTTCATTCATTTGCCTTGTAGACTCTTAATAGATAGACAAGAAATTATGTTTAGTAGATAGACAAGAAAATGTATGTTAAACATAAGATGTTGGAATTTTAATCCAAATAAATACAAGAAAATTAAAAATATAATATGATTGAATAATATTAGGAAAGAACCCAATAAAAGTTTGTTTTCGCCAAAAAATCTGATATACTAATTTTATGTTTTCTCAACGTTTCAAGCCATTCTAAACCGACTGAGACCAAATTTTGAAAATGTATGTATATGTTTGAGTCGATTTTTTTTAACTTTTGTCAAGGTTTTTTCAAAAGCAACTGATCCGATTTTAAAAATTTAAAAATCGTGTTGATTGGTTTTGGACAAAGATCGGTCGAACCGTTTCTTCGTAATTAACTGTCGAAAAAAAATTTTTTGGATGAACTTTTTTACGTTGATAATTATTATGGTTCTAGAGAACATTTTCAAATATTACGGCTCTACGACAAGTGGTTTAATTTTAAAAAATCATGAAAGTTTGAAAAAATATGATAGTCAGAATTTTTTCAGAATTTTTGTCAGAAGCCGTTGTTGTGATGTGATAAGTGAAAATTTGAATTTCACAAATTTAAAAGCCATTTGAATAAATTCGATAAGGAACGGTCGCGATCACAAAAATTTTATTTTCGAAATAAACAGCTGAAAATGTTATCTAAAACTCAATTTCGGTTGATTAAGTCAATTATTACACATTAAGAAAAAATGCCACCCTGCCTCAACTAGTGTAATACAAAATCGTGACATATGCGAAGAAAGAATTTCAAATAGATACATAAGAGAATATGTTCTAGACATAGGTATGTCTCGTATTTGATATCATATCATTAGCGTGGGAACAGAGAAATTACAGGAAGTTTGAAGTTTGATGTTGAATATCAGTTAAGGAAAACACGAACTCATTTCAAGTAGAATGCATTTTCGCATGATGACAATAATTTCAAAGAAATTATCACAATTATTAATATTTTCTAGTAGTATGTAGATTCAAACCTACCAGCTATATATTTAAAAGAAATTTAAAAATAATATAACTATATATAAATTTGTTTCATACTCGTTGATATCCATAAAAATCAATAAATACATATTATAATACAAAAGTTTAAAAAAACTAAAAAACAGAAAATTTCACTATAATTCATATTGTCTTTTTTGGCATGATGACAAAAGTTTCAAAGAAAATTATCACACTTATTATAATATAGCTATATATTGTTTTATACTCGTTGATATCTATAAAAATCACAATTATTATAATATAACTATATAATGTTTTATACTCGTTGATATCCCTAAAAATCTATAAATACATATTGTAATACAAAAGTTTAAAAAAAAAAAAAACACGAAAAAAACTCAATTTTCGGGAAAAAATTGACAATCACAATTGATATACTACTTTTCCTGAATATATACACCTATCCTCCTGTTTACACGTTTTCGATCTTACACGTTGTTTGAAAATATATTTTATAAACGAAATTTATTAATTTTGCATTTACATGTAATTATAAACAATAAACTACAATTTGCTTATATCTAGGATTTTAAATAAAACATTTTCATTGTTTTACTGTCAAAATACAACACTACAAAATGTATGTTGGAGTTACAAATTTTTAGTACATAGTCTATGTTTTTGATGGAAATATGTAGATAAGATGAGAACTCCATGTTTTATGATCAAAACTAAATATTTTGTATGTTCTTTTTTGAAAAACGAAAATAAAGAGCATCATTTTATTAAACTTTGTTTTTAATTAGTTTTTCTATATAATTGATACCGTAAATTTATTTAAGATGAGCAATTAATCGAATAATTTTTACAAAATCTATAATTTATATAAAATTTTCTAGTTCAACAATCACTAAAGATTAAAATAATAAGCTAGAAAGTAAAAGAAGAGCTATATCTTTACAAATCAAAACTGAAATTTTGAACCGTCTCCGTAATAATGAAATAATAATAGATGTTGCTAATTTTTATTCTATTAATAAAGCTATAATTTATTAAAAAAAAATTATTAAATATATTAATATTTATTTTTCATTCAATGTGTTGTTTATTCATCATATTAAAAACTGACTATAAGAGATTTTTATAGTGATTTTCGTTAAGCACGGTTTTTCCATAAATGAGTAAAATTTCGAGTTACACGGTTTTTTTATGGTTACACCAATTTTCCGTGTGAAATGGGGGATAGGTGTATTTTAATCCTATATTTCTACGATCATGAAAAACTGCAATCAGCTTGGTAGAAAAATACTGGAATCCAGCGAGGAAAATGTATAGAGAATTGATGATGACAAGAAATGCCTCCAATTTTGGTGATAAGAAAATCATCAATTTTTGGCATACTTGAATATGTTTCAATATGTTTTTTAAAAAAATGGTATCCACACACACACACACACGCAGGAACACGCACACACACATACATCCATTTTTTCTAAGGGTTGTCTAAAAATGTTCAGGGACCTTTGAAACGTGTAGATAAGTAATAATTTTCATTTTCGATTTTTTTGCGATTACTATAACTTGCCCTACGGGAAGTTAATAACTATAAGAGAGTAACTGGCAAAAGAATTAGGAAACACAGTGAACAAAGTTAGATTGAAAATATTGGATATTAAATAAAATTCGATCAATATTGACCGAAAAAATGGAGATTTGAGCTGATCTATGTCAAATACTGATATATTTTTTTATTATTTTAATGAAAGAATGTTTTATAACTATTATCATAATGCGGTGCAAAAATACATCATCATGGAAAAAAGGGATTACGAGTCGTGGCACATTTATTTACATCGACAACACTTATAGTTAGTTATAAGTTATCGATGTAGGATGCCGATATGTCTTAATTACATCAACTTAGAATAATTTATGTAATTAAATGTTAAATTCTGTCGTAAATCAACTTCGTGTTTATATTATGTATGCGGCTGCAAATTGTTGCATCGTATGAGTATCCTTGCGTGATTAGTTACTTTATAGAAAACCTGAGAACTAACGGGAGCTTCTAGAATCTGGTTTAATGTCGGTATGCTACTTTATAGATATATATATATATATATATATATATAAACATATATCTCATGAGTACATTAAATTATATAACTTGATGAATATTCTCACCGAGACTGTTTCATTTCGTTTTATAAGTTTATGTATAAAATCAATATTACTTTCAACCTATTGTTAGCAGAGCAAGGAGATGATTTTAAGTTAGTTTGTACGTCTAATCCATATTATCTCTATCATATTATGTATATCGGTTTAAAAATCATTATGGATATACCTACAACAGGTGGGTCCTGCCGTAAACTCAAATCATCATTTACATTTTGCAGAAAATATTCATATTAAAATAAAATTTGAAGCTTATAGATTAATGGAAAACTAGCTTTTAGGTTCAGTAAAAGGATTTGGTAATATGAAAATCGATCATTATATTTTTTATTATTTTATACCTATTTCCTTTTTCTATGTTTGATATTTCCTTCTAGATTTTTTTAAAACTTATTCTTATTAAATTCTTAAAAGCTCATAAATACAAAAATTATAATTTTTTTATAAATTGATACTGACTTTATATACAAAAATCATAACATTTGAAAATTAGTAAACAAAGCTTTTATTTATGAAATCAATCAAGTTCACTCACGATCAGATATTTTAATTTAATATATGTCGATGAAGTTTTATAAGAAAAATCTATAGAAATTTAAGAAAGAATTACTTCAGAATTAATGAACTGGATTCAATAACAAAATGTTTTATTTGGCACAAAAGTATAGTTTTGCGCATTTTTTCTTTAGAATCGAGCTTTATTTTTTTAACTCGACGGAAACTAAAACAGAAGCATAAGAAATGTTTTTGAGGACAAAAGTATATTAACTCGACGATGACTAAACTAAAAATAAATATAAGCATAACGAATTTTTTTTTTTTTTGAAGAGAAAAGTATAATTTTGTGCATTTTTCACAGAATCGAGCTTTATTTGATTAACTCGACGAAGACAAAAATAGTACTGGCCGATCGCATTTTATGAATCAGTTTCAGATTTTACTTTCGGGACTATCATATTGTAATAAATTTATTATTTTGCTATAAGTTTTGATTAAACGATTTAAGCTCATTATATATATATTTAAATAAATTTTAGATCATTATATAGAATAAGTGGATACTCGCTGTTTAGTGAATAAAGTATACAGACCAAAATTTTCTAATTCAGAGGCATAATTTACCGCAAAATTTCAACAATTTACGGCTTATATTACGACCTTTATATAAAATGCCAAATATAAATTTCCTGGTGCGACTCTGAGCATAACATACAATAAACAAGAGTGTTCAGTCAAATACTAATCAGCATTACCGAAGTGATCGTACAGTAATTATTATAAATTACAATTTTATTAGCATTATTTGAGGTTTCAGAAAATTTAATTTGATGATGTAGAAATATTCATAAAAGCGCTTTGATTAGTTGTAGTTATGTAAGTAAGAGAATTCATTACTTTGCGCATTCTCTTGGTCTATATTATTGCATTTAAATTAATGGTGTATGATGAGAGGAGAAGCCATTGTGTGCGATTTTCTATCAATGTATGTTTATTATTATGTCGCAATTTAAATTGTCTGTACTGGATGGATGGAGGTGCATCTATTTGATATAAATATCAATTTAGTACTTTAATACGCATTTATCTAGGTTATGCAAATAATCAATCTGCATTATTATATTGCAGAATAGGTCTAAATTTATAGCATTAAATTGAATGGTAAAAAATGAGTCAATCGTATAAACCGTTGCTGATTGGTATAAGAAGAAAATTATATAGAAAACTATGTTATTTCAAACTAGCTCTATATTATTTTAAAATGACTATTTAATAGTAACTAAATAGAATTTATAAATTGATAATCAAAAATTTATATAAAAATAACGTACAAGATTGTTGGTTTAACTAAATTTTAAAAATATTGTTTTGAAAAAAAATTATTACCAAATTTTGTAATGTCTGAGCAAAATAAACAGATTTAGATAGTTTGAAATTTCATATTTTTAGTGGTTTAAAATTTAGTATTTTCAATGTTTGGATTTTTACCGTTTTTTTTTAAATCATATATTCAAAATATTTTTTATTAGTTTTTTAAAATTATTTTTACGTTATTATAGCATATATTTGCAAATTAAAATTTTGCAATTAGAATTAATTTAAATTTTTTTTAAAAAATATAGTTATAGTTGCTATTTATTGTCTATAATTTATTTAAATGTTTCATTATTTATATTAAAATATCGTTAGCTAGACATCAAAATATTTAATTCATTTTGAAATTAAAATTAATATTAGACTTTTAAAGTAATCCTTTAATAGTTTAATACTAATATTTTTTAAAAAATAGTTATATTTATTTCGGAGTAAAAATGATTATAAAATAATATAAACACGTACATTTTCGAATAATATTGTACGTTCTCTATTCATTGAAAAATCAGAAAATTATTTAAATGTTCTGTCCAAAGACCAGGAAAAAAACGAATATACCCTTGCCCTAACGAGAAACATTTACAATTTTGCAATACTAAACAAAGAATAATACTTAACAAAACCTTTCTATTCAAAATAGTCTATTTATAACAATAATATAAACAAGACGGATATGAGGAAACATCAATTTTGTAAGATATGAAATACAATCATTGTTATGTTTACGAAATGAATCCGGAATCATAACGAACTTACCAAACATTTTTGTCCGTTATTTAAAACCACATGCGATTCTCGCCGAAGGATCGATATTAGTTGATTAAATAAACTGATCATCCACACTTAAATATTTCTTCTTGATGATTTTCACATAAACTAGTTGACTTGCACAAATAACATCATAAAAATGTTGTTTAGCGAATGAAAGTATGCGAAGGTGCTTGTAAAATAATATGCACTGCGTTCGTTGTTCGCGTGTTTTAGACCGGACTGTTTACAGACGCGCTCTATTCGAATTCGAAAGCTACTGTCTACTGACTTTTCTCCAGCCGAGCGGCGGTCAAACAGACCCGCGAGAGACCCGCCAGAGACCCGCCCGCTCTGGTAGGGATCCGCTACAACAAAAAGAAATCTATATCGTATGCCCATTTTCGAATTGGTTCGATTTGGTTCGATTTGGTCAAGCTATATCGGTTTTATTAGGTGCGATCGCGAATTTCTTTAGCTACCTCTATTAGGCTTACGAATTGAAATAGAAGAACAATCAATGATCATTTATTTATTTAAAACTATTTATACCACTTTATCTTCTAATGCAAAAGCGTAAGCTTTTTTTTTTACTTCCCCTAGGGTAGTTATAGTAATGGGCCGAAAATCAAAAATGAAAATTTTTGCATATCTTCACGTTTTGAAGGTTTCTGAACATTTTGGCATACCTCAGAAAAAATGGATTTGTGTGTATGTTGTTTCGGGCGAACTGATTTGAATGGTTCAAAAATATTCGATCCCATTGATAGGGAGATGTGCTGATTAGTTTTGGGCAATGTCAGGTCCAGCCGTTACGGAGATACGGAGCAAAGAGTGCAGAAAGACAAATCGAGTTTTTGAAAGAACGGAGTATCCGATTTTAATAATCTAAAAAACATTTAATTTGTAATGATTGGGAGAAGAGGTGATTAGTTTTTGGCAAAGGTCAGGATACAGAGCTAAATGTGCAAAAAATGACAGTTTTTGAGACAACTAAGCGTCCGATTCGAATGATTCAAAGAACTTTTTGCTTGTTTCAACAAAATAATTGCTTTTGGAAAAGAAATTTTCGATTCAATTTTTTTTTTGCAAAAAAAATTTTTTTGTATATCGAAAATAATTCAGACTTTAATTTTAATTCTGTTCTAATATACTTTAAACAAATAATTTCAACTTTGCGATACGGTTTATATAATACTTATTAATATTAGACAATGTTACAATATTTATAATGATCTATTTGAAAACATTTAATATTTTTCGAACATTTCGCTACGGTATGGGAAGTTCCAGCAATTTGCCACAAGACACGATGCCATACACTAATAGTTAGCATATCATATGCATAATATATAACAACATGCTGTAAAAAGGCAAACCAAGTTCACCGAATTATTTCTTAGGGTAAATTATAGAAAATGAAAATTCTTGCATATCTTTACGTTTCTAGGGTTCTGAACATTTTGGCATACCTTAGAATAAATTGATGCATGTATGTACAATATATGCGAATACAATTTGAATTATTCAAATAATATTGGATTCCCACTGATGGGGATAGGTACTGATTACTTTCTGGCAAAGGCAGGTCTAGCCGTTTCGAAGTTAGGGGGCAAAAAGTGCAAAAAAATGGAAATTCAGGTTTTGTGAGAACGGAACGTCCGATTTTATTGATTCCAAAAATATTTCACTTGTACAAAATGAAAAACAGATTAAATTTTTGGGAAGGCGGGTCCAGCGGTTTTGGAGATCCGATAAAAGAAATTAAAAAAATAATCAAAAATAATCATTAGGCATACGCTCATCAAATTAACACATATTTTATAGAGATTCTACTAATAAGTATAAATTTTATTTTCATTTCTGTGGGGTTTGAATCAAAATTTATATTGTTTAACCGATAGACTTACTCGCTTCGATTTTTTGCCTCTAAAACAGCTAAGCAGTGCGATTGCTTTGAAAAAATTCAAAATTTCCAAGAATTTAGTCGGGATTGACCAGGTTTTTTTTTTCATTTTACCCGGGACATTTTGGGGTAGAGGGTAGAAATGTATGCATATAAAATATCTATACTTTATAATAATTATGAATCTAGCAAAAATGATGAGAGAAGAAGGTTATTGGAGATCAATATATTATATATCGTAAAGCAAATACTTGTTTTATTCATATTTCTTATGGTGATGGGATATTTATAATTTACAGTGCACTTAATATCCAATTAATTATAGTGATACCCACTATAATACTCTCAAAAATGTTACCAGTCTCAAAACTTTATTATTCAAGCTTTCAAGAAAAAAAAATTAGAGTTTTTAAAAAATTTAAATTACGGTACGGGAAGCACTAGCAATTTGCCTTAAGGCATAATGCCATGCACTAGTTTTGTTTTATTTTTGTATTTCCTACCAACTTTGAATGGCATCTATTTAATTTAAGATGTCCTTTCTCCAGTCAGTCGACGATCAATCAGGCTGAGGCGTTTGCATTTGCGTTTTACTCCGGATATTAATTATTTTAAATATGAAGATGTATTGCCTAGTTTTCTGTTGCTTCAATTTTATTTTAGATACTATATTTTGCTAACTCTCGCCGTAGAATATATTTTACTAAGTCATTCTGCAAGAGATTAACTCTAATTAAGCTTCCAAGAAAAACGAATAATGCTGCAATTGGCTATACTTACAACCAAATAGGTCATGGAATGGAATATTACGTCTTTATATAGTATATATATATATATATATATATTATATATATATCTGATATTTGAACAATTTTCTAAATAAAAACGTGTAATGTAGTTAACTATTGACAGGTTTGTCGCTTCCGTAAATGTGGAACCCGTATATGAGTAAAATTGCCTTTTTAGATACAATATCGATATTCTGTTTCAATTTTAAATTAAGATATTCAAATTCATTCTAAATGCATTTTGAACACGAAAAAATTAAGAAAGAGGGACTTTTAAATGACTACTGTTATATATGGATAGATACATTTCATGATAATTGTAATTTTATTATCAAACATATAAATGCAAATTTTAAATTTTAATCTATTCT
>NW_020536473.1:0-22001 GCF_003426905.1 Ctenocephalides felis | reverse complement strand
CTTGGGCAGCCTGATGTCAAACAGATCTTGATCAGCAGTTTAAAAAGCTTTCAAGTTAGTATAGCCCTTATCGGAAATCGCTACACAATTTCAAAAAATCATCACTTTTATAAAATTATAATAATAAAATTATGGATTTAAATTGGTTTTGGCTATCTAAATATAACTGAAGCTAATATACGAAACAAAAACTATCAAGCTTTCAAAGCAGCCAAAAAGTTCGCAAAAAACAAAAAACAGTAGAAAATAATAAATGAAAAAATAAATAACATTCAATCACTTCAATCATAAAAAACATGCTAAAACTATCTGAAAGATAAAAGTACGTAAATTTAAATTGAATTTCTAGTTAGTGATAAAATAAATATCTAATCGTGGTTAAAATAATCAAATCATCGAAAAGCTATAACTGCAATACCGTGAATAAAACATATTAAATGAATGAATACAAAAATAATCAAGAACCTTTATGACATAATTTAAAAATTGAGAATGAGTTTATATTTAAATATAATCTAATTGATATATTTGGGATCATAATTAGTGAAATGTAATTTTTTTATGATGTAGTTTCTGATAAAGGAAATTGGTACTTTTTGTACCAGAATTAATAATAATCACTTAATGATCCCAATAGTAATTTTACCGAGATTTATGTTTCATTCATATATCTAGTAAGAACATTTTTTAGAGATATTTGATATAAGCTTCACAGCGAGGACATTGTATATTTGTCATCTTAGTTATGCTAGGGCTTGGCATATAATAAAT
The DNA here is from genome assembly GCF_003426905.1 of Ctenocephalides felis. Lineage (NCBI taxonomy): Eukaryota > Metazoa > Arthropoda > Insecta > Siphonaptera > Pulicidae > Ctenocephalides > Ctenocephalides felis. The sequence goes on along the minus strand of NW_020536473.1, from coordinate 21,230 downwards.
ATAATATTGTACACAGATATAGTGAGAAGTATATATTATTATATTGAGATATGTCTTATCTGTATGGTGTTTGTTGTGTAGTAAAAAAGTAATGTAAATGAAAAACAACCAAATGCTTTTGACCTTTTCATTTTTCTCTATCGAGTATTTTAATTACCCATACTAAGAAATAGTCACGAACTAATGTTGCCTGTGACATCTCACGCCCAATTTCCTGAACAAATAATTTATACCACAAAGTTCTTGTATAAACATGTCAACGCGGTCAGATACTTTGAAGTTACATTGTATGAATTACGCCAATCAAATCATAGCCAGAGACATTAAACATGCACGACAAATTTAACGAGGACACAAATATTAATTATATAATGTGTTTCAAAGCCAAAAATATTATGGGTATAATGATTTTATACATATATCAGAAATGCAAGAACTTTCTCATGACATGTCAGATACTCTTTGAAATTTTGTGTTTTTTATATTTGCTTACATCTTGTTGCTTGCCACTTGTAAGAATCCCAGGAAAAATTCGGAATAAATTTTCATAAAGACTAATACAAAGTTTTCAAGCGAGTTAAAAATAATTTAAGTTATTAAGGACTCTACATGATAAATAAAATTGATGGCTTTCTTCACTCGACACTACAATGTGTGTAAAATAGAACAATTTATAAATTTCAGTAAAGAGCAAAAAAATAAAACTGTTTTTTTATTTAATTAATTTTAATCAATTTAATAACCAAGCTAAACTTTTCTTTGTAAATTCATGTATTACGTTATATTATTGCATTTCTAATGATCCTTATTGAAATAAGTAAAATATTAATTTTTTCAATTTTATAATAATTATTTTAATATTTTTTGTTTCATAACCACTTTAATGCCTACTCAATTGTATTGAGTCAATCATATTGAAATCTATATCAGTTAATATGTTCATTATTAATTACAGAGTTTACAAATACTGGAATTACGCTTTTTTTAAACAAAGTATGAAAAACAAAGAAGTAAAATATCGATTTTTGGAATTCTTAAAATGGTCCATAAACAAAATCAACGTCCCCTTAACATTTTACTACAGAAACTATTTAATAAAAATCGTGTTCAAATCGAGTTTGCAGGTTTATATCCCTACCATCAATTAATGCTTATCGATCGGGACTAATTAATGCAATGACTTAACGTATCTGACAGATCAATTAAAATACGACAAAACCGTCGACTTCTGTATTGTGGAACCGATAATAGAATCCGAAAGAATTAAAGTTACATCACCATAAACAACCAAACGTAGAGTCATCATGCAGAAAGAATACAAGGTAAGGCTTTGTATCCATGCACCGTGCGAATCGTAGAAGATCTAGAATCTGTTGAAACGGAAATTGAGAAGTCATTTCGTGAACACATTTCGGATAATCTTATATCAAGCAGTAATTACATATTTGCAGTTGAAAATATATATCAAAATATGTGAAAATAATTCACTCCGGCATTTCTGAAACAAGTTAGAATACTTATACACACACTATTGGAAAATGTACAACTTACCGGGTTCTAATTCTCATATAAAAGTTCAGGATTTTCAAAGCGGTATTTGTTTAAATGTTTAGAAATATACTTTAGTACAATTGAAAATTGATTTTAAAAATCTATATCTGTTAAATTGGAGATCCAAGGCAAAGCTCAAGGGGTCCATCACAAAAATTTGTAAACTTAATATATTAGCCATCAAATCTCAGTATGTAGAAGAACTATAATTTATTGTAAAATATATCGTTTACCATTTTCTCAAACCATGGATACTTATCCTAACAAAACCGACGGCGCTACATCACCAATTAGCCTCCTTGACAAGCATAATGCAATTAATATTGTATGCAAAGTATCGTCCCAGGCACTCGGAATCTAATGAAAGGCAAAGAATTTAAAGTGCCTACCACACGCATTGCTGGACGAATAATTGAACATATCCTGTTTTTATTGAATTAATTAAAATCAACTTCATTGCAACATTGTTCGTTAACGGAGCCCACTTATATGGAACCAATAGGATACCGCTGAAGACTTCAAGGATTGTTGAATGGATGGTAAGATGAATGACAAACATTTGTAATCAGAATTAAACTTGCATCAATTACTGAGTGCGTTTGAATATCCCGTATCATTATCATAAAGGATATAATTGATGTAATAGTAAAACTAATTGAAGTGATGAGTTGAGCACATAAATGAGGAAGAACTCTCCTGGTCCTATCATAACATTAACAAGAGCATAGATACATCTTTTGGCTAAAGTTTTACTAATGTGAGGTAAACGTAAGAATTTTTTTTGTAATGTCATTCCATCTAAAAACTTATAATTTTTTTATATAATTATCATAATAGTCTTAAAGTGTATTCGTTGTGCTATTGAACAAGTCATACAACTTGTGATTCGATAATTTTATTATTTAAATTAATAAATACTGTCTTGGAAACTTAGTCGAATTAACCAAGTCAGATCAGGCGATCAGGCGATCGTTTTACACATTAAACCTAACTTCACGCATGTGTTATCACAGAGACATCAGAAAGTAGCACTTATGATAAAATTGTTAAGTTGATGCGTTTTGTGGGTTAGGTTTTATGTGTGAAACGCCTCACGGCACAAGCGAATATATAGTTTTTTGACAGTTCGTTACTATCAGTAAACATAGCATTACCCAAACATATCTATTTTATTCTAGAATTGGTTCCTGAATACTTAATCCTGCATACAGATTTGAAATTGAATTGCATTTTATAACGTTTATAACTACAGGTAATTTACTAGTACCCTACACTCTGACAAAATAGAAGATCTAATTCAATATCTTACAATTGCATTACTAAATTATTTCTATATTTGAGCGCCTAATAATTACATCTCATTCATAAGAATGAAGTGCACATTTATGAACTAGTAAATATTTTTCTTCTAGCCAACACTCGTTTACTTAGAAATGCCAAGGGCGCTTAAGTATAGAACGGGACGTGACAAATACTATCTTTCGCTTGAGATATGATAAAAGCTAAGTTCTGTATATCAACATCTAAAGTAATCTCCCAATATCTATAAGTCCACTTGCCGAACAACTATTTTTCTATAGTCAGGAGATTTAAGTACCTACTATCAGTATGATAGAGATGAGTGAAATAGATTCAATAAACTTGCGAGAAGTGGATTTATCTTTAGAATTACTATAATATATACCATTTTGCTGAACACTTTCTGTAATTTTTTTTAAATAAGATTTATCAAGTTATTTATTCAAGGTGACATTATTCATAAATTAATCCTCAGTCACTCTAAAAATTGGTAATTTATCGGTTTTCATTAAAAATTTGCTAAACAAAAACTTTAGTTTTTCTCTGCTAATTTTAAAGTTGAAAATAGCCAAATGTCAAAATCATATTTGTAAAAACAGATATATTTTATACTAGCGGACCAAAAAAACTATGTACTATGGTACAACTACATAAGTAATTTTGTTTAAAGAATGCTTTTATAAGACTGTTTTTATAAAATGTTTTATAAGAAAATTCTACTTAATTGCTTTGTGTATGAGACAAATGGATTATAATAAACTAATGTGTAATAAAAAAAATAATCCTAGAAAAAATAAACATATATGTAGAACCAATAGTTATTCCCAAATGCATTAAAATATTTCGTAAATTATTGTCTAGACATTAAAGAATTTCAATAATTAACACACGAATAAAAGAATTATATAATATACAAAAACATTGTATCTATAGTTTCATTTTAAATAATTTTTGGTATATTTGTGATTTGATTTATGGAATTTATTTCTAACTTCTGTAGTAATTTACTAATTTTTTAGCAGTTTCTTTACTAATTCAACTCTATTATATAGGGTAGAGTGGCGCTTGTATATCCACGTTTAAAAAGATTCAGCAACATTATTTCAAAAAAGGCAAAAGATGTGTAACCAGCCATCACTTTAATTTCTGCGACCGCGCTATTGATATAAACTATATGTATCAATATTTACACCAAAAGTATTCTTTTCGTTTGTAGTTTTTTTTTTAGTTTAGCACTTTTAATTAGTTTTACCTTAATATAATTTTTAATTATATGTTGTTTAATTGTTTTACACTATGTATTGTTATTTTTAAGTTGAATCTAACAGTTTTTTTATATAACATCTACAAAAGCATACATCTGGGCAGAGTAAAAAGGATCAAATGAATCTTTACCCTGACAAAGGCAAAGAATATAGTAAAAAAAATTGTAAATAAAAAACAGTTAAGTAAACAATTTTTCAAGAGATAAATATCTGATGAAATATCACTGCAAGGTTAAATACAGTGTGATCTTTGTAAAAATTGTACACATGAAATTTGTATTTTGGATTGGTTATAAATAATGTAACTATTTATTCGGAAAATCCCTCTAATATTAAAAATCAGACATTGGACTTGTGTGCCCCTTGGCTGTCTTTTTTTACCGCCTATGGGGTAGAAAAGTACAGGTGACAAATTTTGGAGTTGTAGTACAACATTTCTTATATAATTAGGAATAAAATGAGAACTTTATTCAATATAGTTTGATACATGTCATGTGTTGGCAAATGATCTACATTTGCTTTAGACAGCATAACTGAAAGTCAAATTGGACATTTATGCCGCGCCCTACCCTACATATAACAAAATTTAAAAAGCTTTAATTCTACTATTGCAATCAAAAGTTCTCTAAATTTTAAAAAGGTAACTTTTTTATAAAGTTAAAAAAAGTAAAGGGTGAGTTAAAAAAATACTAATCACATAAACTATATTTGAAAAAAATGCGGTTGAAGTCAAGTATCTAAACCTTTTCGCATAGAAAGACCACCTACGGCTTGGCAAATTTGGGGAACCAGTGCACAACACGCCCTCGCAATATGGCCGTAAACTTTCATGGGAACTTCGCCGAAAGCAAATGACTACACATTCGGCTCGCTGTGCCAGGTCTAGAACACGGAGCGCGCTGGTACATGGCTCGGAAGCGCCGAACGGGACGAAAACACGAAAAGGGTACAGACCGAGATATAGAGCTCCGACAAGGCGACATCCAATGTGTGACGTCATTCTACTGAGAATGGTGTCAGGCGAAGGGGTGGTACCTATTCACTCGACATACCTAATACTAACGAAGGGACAGGGGTTGACAACTTGTGTTAATTGGGAATTTGACTGTAGTGGCTTCGGCTATTATGATAAAACAAAAACTATGTAATAACCAAATTATAATGCTATTTATGATTAATAAGTCGGCAGTATTGAATTTCAAATGATATAATAGATAACAGGTCACTTTGTTCTAGAAATTATAAATAAAATATTGTCTACTATTTTTTAAAATAATTGGAATGAAAAAAGTACACAATATTCCTTAAGACGTAGGTACCTACTAAACATTATATCTATATTATCAGATCGATTTTCTATATTATCAGATGAGTTATTTCCTTTTAATTTTTGTATCTAATACCTGTGTTACTAATATACGAGGTGTGTTCAAAAAGTACCCGGAATTACTAATAATTAAATTTCGCGGGTCTGGAGTGTCTGATTGTCAAAATTTTTTTTTTATTGTGTTGGTATACATGCCCCTAAAGTATGATGAAATTTTCAGCTATATTCACTGTTTACTTTGTCTGTGGTAGTCGCTAAGGTTCGACGTGTTTTTCTGAGCTCGGCGATTTTTACAATGAAAGAATTGAAAAGTCAACGAATTTGTATTAAATTTTGCGTAAAAAATGAAATAAAGTGTTGCAAAGTGCAAAAATTCACCAGATATGGCTCCGTGTGACTTTTTCCTATTCCCAAAGTTGAAGAGACCCATGAAAGGACGGCGGTTTTCCTCGATTGAAGAAAATCGCTGAGAGTGCTCAAGGACATATCAAAAAGTGAATATCAAGGGTGCTTCGAAAATTGGAAAAAACGCTGGCATAAGTGTATTATATCTGGGGGGGACTACTTTGAAGGGGACCACATTAATGTAGACGAATAAATAAATATTTTTTTGAAAAAAACGAAATATTTTATTATATATAAATATATATAAATCATTAAGTTTACCGACAACAATTTATTGGTAATTAAATAGTTTATATATAATTAAATAACCGGAATAATTAATAATAATATAAATATTTTATTATATATAATATATATAAATATATATATAAAATATATTAATATATAATTAAAAAGATTATTTTACGGAATAATTAAATTTTATATATAAATATTACTTAATTGAACAATATAAACTGTATATATATAGCAGTAAACTCGTATAAACTGTAAATATATAGCAGTGCTATTAGGCTTTGGTTCTGAGAGAAGGTGCAAAAAGTAGAGTCATGACATCTCGATATTTGAAACCGATCATATTTTTTAGAATTTTATACGTTTATATAAAATTTATTATCGGTAAATAAATTTACTAAAATATATCATGACAAACAAATACATGGTTATTTCTTCAAGTGTTGTTTATGAAATACATAGTTATTTCTTCAAGTATGTTTATAATCGACATAATTGAATAATTATTTTATCAATTAGCAGCTTCTTGCTTATTGCGTCAATGTGTAATGTAGTTCAAACCTGTACATATAAATTTTACTGATTTCTTCACTTATTTTATATTCAATTTTCCTTAATTTCTATATTAATTATTATTTTTAAAAATATAAATCACCGCCCAATTTAACTTTGCTGATAGATTGGTTGAACTTCATAATGTAAATTCAGAAATATATTGTTTTAAAATATGTAAATTACTAACAAATACTAATCAGCTACATTATAAAATTACATACAAATATTACATAAAAACGAACGATGTGCTCCCATAAGCTACTGAATATAATATAAAATAATTTCACTTGGTTTATTTTCATGTTTTTTTTTGTTTTAAAAATATAGAACTTTGAATATATATAATTTGCTGATTATATTAAAGACTGATTGTGCTTCATAATAAATAGCAAAGTCGAAGAGATTAAAGAGATTAAGAGATAGATTATTTTAAATTATATAATTTACTATCAAATATAATATAAAAATCGAACGATGCGTGCTCTAATCAGTTAATAAATATAAAATATTTTTAACCACCAATTGTATCTGATATTATTTTCGATTTTCTCTATTTATTGTACTCGCATACATAGAGCTTTTATTCACTTGCAATAACACTTACATAAAAAAAAAATTTTTGAGAGTACTCATATTAAATAAAATATTTTTTTATTTTATTTTAGGGTGTTCTTTTAGGTTTTCCTACCATGGTAACGCGTTATTCAGTTATCGAGTGAACTCGAAGCATGACCTAAAACGTCCTAAGCGGGAAGGGCCACACAATCAGATGATACTATAAGTTTTTTCTAGATTGTGGAGCTTCTAGAAAATCGTGTCAATACTTGGAAAAAAATCAATATTCTCATTGAACAATGCATTATTAAAAATTATAAAGTATAGTATAAAAGTAGGTATACTTTTGAAATTATTCAATTTACATTAAAATGAGTATACATGTATATCATATCAATGTACTGCATAAAGTTTGTATTATTTTGTAACGATTATAAATAAATGCATATAACAAATACTCGATTATGTTTTATTTGATTGCAATACTTATATAAACAACCTAATTATGTTTTGAGTTTTTGTATTGTTGAATAACATTATTTATATCTGTAAAAAGTTATAATTACGTGCAAACAAAATTATTTAAACATCTAATTCATTTAATTAGGTATGTCGCAAAAATGTGTCAAAGAGTTGTTTAAAAATATATTTTTGACAAGGTAATTAACGCACTCCACGATTTGTTCGTTCATATGTTCGACATTAAAAGAACTCAACATTTTAATTAGCTTTTCTAATTTAAATTGTATCCAGAATACGAAACAAGCTATTATCTACAGTCACAGCAGTTTTAAACGAAACATGAAATATTCAGTTTTTACACGACCTAGTTTTTTTGTAATTTTTTTGTATTGCGTAAATGTTATTACGGAATTGTTCGAAAACTTTGGTTTAGAAAATCATGTTGTATTGTGACTAGATATTTTGAAGTTCTATAATATTATTGTATATACCGAAAGTATTAACACAAAATTGTCAACAATCTCCAGAAATTCTTATAATAAAATACGTAAAATGAAAGCCAACAGTTGAGATTTTGAGTTCTGATTGCTGTTTATAGGTTATATATATATATATATATATATATATATATATATATTAATTATACTTTTAATTTTTTGACAAATCTTTCAAAAATATTGTACTATTCTATATATTTGTTTATAAATATGCAAAAACGTATTCACCATCTATTCTCATATTTAATGATTGTTAGACCTTCGTAAAAATTCAAATTAATAATTCAGTCATTGAGAATATAAATTGTGTCTTGTGTTTTTATTCAAAATTATCAATGACAAAATACAATAAATTTAATTTAGATTTAAGAAATATGTGGTAGTAGTGAGAAAAGAATGAAATATCTACATGTTTGTAAAAAGTATAAAAAGATTAATAAGCCGGAATGAACTGGATATATTTAATATTTAAGATGCAAAGAAACGAATACTAAAAAAGCGAGTTTAATCAGTTTCATAAAGGACTGACCTACTAATAAAATAAAATATATTCAGTATATGTAACACATCATATACTTTGTCGATGAAATTAAGAGGCTGATCAACCTTGTAATTGAAAGTCAAAAGAAACTTAATGTGAAATTTGCAAAATTTTATCAATCATTACATCAAATTCAAACTATGAGTTTTAATCAGCTACTAAATAAAATATAAAATAAGTTAACTAATGGAATTATTTCCATTTTTCTCTATTATTATTTTCAAAAGTATAAAAATTGGAGTATCATCCTATACCTACTAATTAAAAATTACTATTTTGTGATAATATCAAAAAACAAATTATTAAATGTTTTGTTCAAATACATAAATTTTCAGACCCTTAAGTACATATACCATGAGCAGTTACATTTATAATATACATTATATTTTTGTATCATTGATATATGGTTACCGAAATGCATAGACCGATTTTGAATAAATTTCTGGAGTTGACTCAAGAATAGTTCGATAGAGTAAGTTTTCAAGATATCAGATTTCGAATAACAATTTTTATAGATTGATGAAATGTACTCATTTTAAAATTATTTTCAATTAACTTGATATACTATGAGCTAGTTATAAGATTTTACCCAAAGTTAGTTTATGGTATAAAATGATATCTCTTCCCACATTTTTGTTAAATCCAGTTGTGATGACTGTACGCATAAATTTACAATAAATAAATTACAAAAGGGCATAGTATAATATTTTACAGATTCGCTCGTGTGAATAAAATCCATTATTGGTTTTGATATGTTAATAAGATTTTTTGAATAGGCTCTTGCTCAACCAGCTCACGAAGCGGCGGCCTCCATTATCGTGAACGCGAAATCAGAATTTAATAAATTAGCAAGTTAGTTCGATAGCCAGGATAAAAGATTGTACAACAATGTTGCAATGGTATTTCCATCGAGACTGGTTCGATTTAATGTCATAATGAAACGACATCAAGTAATGAGCATTGTATTTTCATATGTATGACGGTTAAATATAAAAAAAATTAAACACAACGCATAATTGAATTCCGATTCACCTTGTCTTGTTCCCGAGTAAAATAAACGCCGCCATATTATAAACTTCTTAATTTTAGTAGTGAGTTGGACACTGATTATTTAAAATATTTCAGTGGCGGACCTTCGATCTTTTTAAATATTAAATATTATCCTCAGAAGCAATGCGAGCTTTTTAAGGATTATCTGCACTGCCAAAGTTTTATTATGGATATTAAATCAATTCAATGTATAAGGTTTATATTAAATAAAATTTAAATAATCGTGAGGTATTCCGATTTGTGATTGCACTTTTACAAGTAATTGCTTTTATCGAACAAGTTGAATATTTTATCTTGATTCGTGTTGGATTTTGAAAATGGAGATAAGTGAACATTTGAAGACAGTAATTAAATGAAGATTAAAAAACTTTCTGTATAAATTTTTTATACATTGTCAAACCGTTGCAATAAATTATAAGCTCCTGACCAGAAATTTGGTAAAAATGTACATTTATGTGGTAATAAATATGCATATATAAATATACATACATACATATATATGCGGAAATATTTATATAACTCTATATATTTTTAGTAATAATTTTAAATGGACGTAACAGAATTAATGTGCACTTAATGATTTGTTAAAAAACAAATTCAGAATTATCAAAAATGTAGAAAATATTAAACATAAAGTATGCTGATAAAAAAGTGCCTATGTAAAAACGGTAGTAATATAGGTTAATAATAATAGGTTTCTGTCCAAATGTTTTTAATGCAAAATCTAAAATTAATAAAGGTTATTGACTTTGTTTTAGGTAAGCCCAATATAAACCCAATTAGTTAGTTATACGTGTTCTGTTCTATTCTTAGAATACCCAAAATAAATTCTGCCTTTGAACCACAAGTTTTGTGATATGTGAATTTGTGTTTTCTTGTACGTATTTGTTTAAAATGGCAATATTTATGTATAATTTAACAAATTTTGTGAGATTATTTTTTTAACTAATGAACATTAAGTTATTAGGAACAGAAACAGAGTTCTATGAGTTAAAAATAAAAATTACTAGTGATTAAAAACAAATTCAACTAGCTGCTTAATTATAACAAAACATTATTAATTATTATTACATATTAAATACGATTCGGAATCAAACACAAAGATTATTTAACCACTTGACAATTATTCGTTTACATTAGTTTTTAGCACCATGATACTAAATTAAATATATGTTAATCTAATGTTGAATTTCAAAAAAATATGAAAAATAAGAAGTTGTATATGAACAATGATTTCGGAATAATAGAATATACATATTTAAAAAGTAGTAAGAAGCAACAGACGAGATTTAAAAGTTAAATTGCAAAAATAAAAACAAAATACAATTTTCAGACAAATTTTCTATATTTCAATATTTAGTTATTAATCTTCAGTATTTGTTAAAGCTCAATATCGGTAACATGTTTAAAGAAAATTAAGATGAAACTATCCGACGGTAAACGAAGCAAAAGCATTTTGAATAAAAAAGGTATTATAAATAAATATTTTGAACTGAAAAATATGGAAAAAAGTTGATATCACAACAAAAATAAATATAATTTAATTCATATTTCATTGACTATTTAAGCAGATAAAATAGAAATAATTACCGTCGGCGAAGTGAATTTGGTTAGAAAATTAAAAAAAAAAAATAGAAAAGATTTTATTACATGTGCTAATAAATGCATCTATTTGACACATTATTTGAACTTAAATATATAGATTTATTTTATTTTAAAGCTTTTTTTCAAGAATTTGTGTTTACCGTCGGAAAGTACATCTGCTCGGGAATGCTTACGCGCAGAACAAAATGGTGTATACACTGCAGATGAATTCTGTTTGTGAAAACACTACTTCGTTTTTTGCAAAGATTATTCAAATATATGATACGTTTCTTACATAAATGCATTTACAACTTTTTATTTAAGTTTTTATTTGTATGAACACAATAATTATTAAGAAAAAACATCTGTAGATTGCCGAAATATTAATTGTTATTAATTGTAATTAATTGTTATTAATAAATTAATTGTCATTAAATAAGTTATTAAAATTTATAAAACAAATCGATATTTATAAAGTAGGTTATAATGAATGATAGTTTATAAAATAATAAGTAAAAATATTAACGCATCTAGTCATAATTTTTGGAAATTTAATATATAAATATAAAATAAAGTTAAATGTCATAAACATTTAATTATGAAATATATAAAAATATTAGTAAATATAAGATTAGTTCACTATTTTTAATCGACAAAACTATTATTAATTGATCAATTAACTGATAACATTCTGACTAAAAACTAACCTTCTAAGAAATTTTGTTTGAATTTATGCTGTTTTATACAAAATTGTTTAAATTATATTATTAATACAAATCTAATTTTTTTTGTTAATAATAATAATGGACTTACATTATGTATATTAAATCAATTGCAATGAACAATATTACAATTGATTTAATAATTTATTACAATAAATTATTAAATCAATAATTTATTCTTTAAATTAGTGAATAAATTATTCATTTATTTTTCAAATACGACAAAATACCTTTTTTGCAAAATTTAATTTAAAGTTGGAATACAACTAATTTTGAGTAATAATTAACAACATGTATTAAATCGTATAATGTAGATTATAATTAATTTCTTAATTATCATATTATTTCTTGTCCACTTTTGCGCATACCATCATGAGTTAAAATGTGTTCATTTGTAAATTGTAAATTTTATGAAATAAAAAATAATTGAAAAAATAGTAGAGTTAAAATAATTTAATTTCAACTAAATATTCAATGGAAATATAAGCAGAACTATTTTTTTTAATTTAAAATACTTGTCACAATCATATGGCAATGAAAGAAGCTAGATATTATACGAAATCAGTATTATATTTTATTTAGCACGATTTCTTTATATCAAGTTATATTAGTAAACATAAAGATATGTACAAATATGTATATGCACATTTTGTACAAATTTACATTCAAAGGTATGAAGTAACAAAATGGCATAGGGACAGACAAAGTAAGAATGAAAATTTTTATAATTTGTGTACTACTATTATGTTTTTTCTACTCAAATATGTATGTATATATTATTGATAAACTATATATAACTGCTTTTAATTTAAGAAAAAAAAGTGTAGAAGATATGCCTGAATATGCTATTACTCATAAATTTACCTTAAAATAAAAACAGGTTAATACCAACATTAGTAAGAATAATTTCAATATCCCGCACTCAAAGCATTATCAAGGCATCACAAAAATATTTTAATGGTTTACTAATTGCTTTATCAAAACATAGTTGAATTTAATTTCCTTGGAGTCAGCGCAATTTTAATTATCCGATATAATGATCACATAGCAATTCAAGCAATCTTATAACAAACATTAATGAGTTATAATGATGATGAATAAATAGTAATTATACTGGAAGTAATTATATAGTTACAAAAATAATAAAATTTGAGAAATTATAAGAATAAATTTTGACTTATTTTAAATAATATATTATGAATTAGAAAAGAGAATTCAATTTAATGATATAGTCCTTGTACTAATTGATTTAAGTCGACATCATAAAACGTGCGAAGTAATTACAATCTATACAAAAATAAAATTAAAACTGCTTCTATTCAGTTTATATTAGCATACTCAATAATGAAAAAATCGCGAATAAGTAAATTAAACTTTAGCTACCACGTTACCATATCACAATTTGAAGCTTCCTAATAAATAATTTTGAAGAAATTGTTTGCACCGATTGGAATGAGTAATAATAATTGATAGTAGCAAAATAATTATTTATTTTAAGAAGTGTTTAACTTTTATAAAACTAAAATTAACTTCAATGTTTGATTTTACACAGTTTCAGTACATATTATTTTATGCAGTGGATAAAAGATTAACAATAATAGTAAGATTTTATTGACATTCTTCGAAGATAATAAATTTTATATATTGTTAATTTAGCTTACAGAAGTCTGCAGAAATAGATAGAAAATAAAATAGAGATTTAAAAAAAATATAGTTTTTACAATTTTACCTTAATATAGTGTTTATATTTAATATGTATGTTCAAATGAAATTTTGTGTTCTCAGATTTTAAAAAGTTTTACTTGGTTAAATAGAAGAATTAGCATCAGACTTGGAACAAATTATTAATAATGAGATTACTCGGGATTATTTATTTCAAATTAAAATTTGTAAATAACAATTTTTATAATGAATTTATTAAACAAATAGATATAGCAAGAACAAAACAACTTTTTAGTAATTTAGGCAAAAAAACTGATTTAATAAAAATGTTATAATTTATATCAGAAAAAGTTTTTGGAAGTCAGTGTTCAGTGTGAATTAACCGATTAATTAATCGAATCCTCACTGAATCAATTCTCCGAATCAAAAATAGATGATCGAATAAAAATGCTTCATTGAATATAATCAATAAATATGCATACAATCTCTAAATACATCTCAGCCAGACGCAGACGACATAACCATTAGATCGTCAAAATAAACATTCAGTGGAAGAATGCGTAAGTCGCACTTGAGAGAAAATGCTGAATGAATTAACATAAGAAAGGCAAAATGTATCTTTCGTAAGAAAAGCAAATGTATCTATCGTATTATATCAACGCCTAGTCGGCACAAAATTTTCAATTACTTAAAGCCAATTTTACGTTCTGATGAAGAAGCATTTAGTACATCAGTTCAATGTAATCTATAGAGGTTGAAAAATTAGTCTGGAAAAAGCTGGTAGAAAAACTGAATAATTTTTTTGTCATTTAAATTTTCATATAATCTAGATAGATTATTAATTATGATTGTTAAATATCTAAACTGAATGCTTATAATTTTTTTTTTCAAAGAATTAATTTCAGTTTCAATTTTTTTCAATTGAATTTTCAGTTCAATATCTTTTTTTGAAAAAATGTCGATAACAAATAAAAAATGTTCATTAAACATTTATACACATATGATTTAAGGCAATCACTTTTTACTTTCATAACAAAACATTTTCCAATTCAAACCCTCAACAAACATCAGAATGCACCAAAAACTATGTTTGAAAGTCGAGAAAATACGTATTTACCTTACTGAGTACTTTTTAATTTTTTTTTCTATCTTATGAGATCTTAGATTCCTATATTAATCTACGCACGATTTTATCTTAGATCCCTATCTTAATCTATCACCAATTAAATTTTAATTTCACTTCTATGGAATATATTATTCACATGCTGAATTTTCATATTTCAGTCATAAAGTAATTAGAGAAATTTTGATTTTTAGTGAATTATCCCTACTGAGTACTTTTAATTTTTTTTAATCTATCTGATCGTCCTATTACAAGATCTTAGATTCTTATTTTAATCTTTGCAAGATTTTATCTTACAATTAGATTCTTATCTCAATCTTTGCAAAATGTATTTAAATTTCACTTATACACAATATATTACCATCCTAACTTTTTATATTAAAAAGTAATTAGAGAAAATCTTATTTTTTATTGAATTATTCCGAAGTCCAAAAAAACTTCTATGTGGACGTCTAGTATCTGTAACTCCAATCAAATTAAAAAAAATCTTGGATTCATCAATGAAATATTTAGATATATTTAGAACATGGACTTAAAAAAACTTAGTGAAATAATCTCTTGGTGGATTAGAAGCAAGGATTTGAAAAAAACTATTTGGAGAGTTTTTGAAGGATAGTCAAACCCAGCTGCTTACAGCATTAAAATAGAGTATGAAAATAAAGCAAAAATTGTTAAGTAAAACACCAAAAAGTGAAGTATTGACGCTAGTTATACCAACAAATCCAATTTTATAAGTATTTTGAGAGTTTTGAAATTACCTACAGTCAAAACCGCGGCACACATCATTAAAAAAAATTGTATAAATGTATAAGAAATTGGTAGCTACAACTATGGTAAAAATACTATTGATGATAGTTATACTAACAAGGTTTTATAAGTTCATGTGAATTAAAACGATAGAAGGATAAGAGATTTTGAGTGTAATATATGGTGAATTCACCTTGATATTAAATTTGATGTGAGATGTGTTTATAGCCGTTAAAAAATTAATAGTCATATATATCAATCTCAAATTAAAATCGCGTTATGTGACAATCGTAACGCATTATTTTAATCGTCGTATAAACTGACTATTTTATTTGTAAAGTACGAAACGATATCATTCTTTACGGTAGCAGGCAATAAAACGCGTTATTAGTACCAATAAATAATTTCAATAAATCAGCTTGAAATATGGTTGTGTAAATGTCGGATAGATTGCAGATGAGCATTTAATTTTATAAGCTCTGACTTCATTCAGCAGTAAAATGCAACAAAACATACATTAAAGACAACCGAAGCAATAAAATGATACGTTACATAGTACGAGCGCCGAATGGTGTGAATCTAACAATAAGTCACGGAAATGTCTGAGGTTGGAAATTTAGGGAAGCCAACGGGAATAAGTAATGTAAGATTCTAGTTAGAAAATTATTGTAATTAATAATATAGAAAGCATATCTAAATTTATTACCATATTTAAAAAATACAAATGTGTGAATATAAACTGCAGAATAGTACGTGGTAATTCTTGTCTAAGCCAAAATGTGTAAAAAACCAACAGGTTCAAATCGTTTCAACAAAGATCTGAGAAAAATAAATATTAAAAACTATTGAGTTCGAATATTTACTCCAGAAATGTACAACTCTAAATGGAAAATTATTGTTTTTATTAATTGATAGTCGTAACTGAATTTAATACCATATTGAACAATTTGAATATCTTATTATAAAATGCAGAGTAATAAGAGATAATAAATGTGGTGAGAAAATTAGAAAAAAGCTTAAAAATTAAAAATAAAAAAGTTTAATTTAATAATTTTTAACCGCTCAAAATGTTTTAACATGATTAAAATAAATATTGAAAACTATTGGGTTTGAATATCTACTCCGGAAAAGTAAGGAGAAATGTGTAGGTAATCTTCAAATCAAGAGTGTCCCATTAGAACACTATATGAAACTAAACCAGTTGGATCGCTATAAATGAAAAATCGCTATAATGAAATCTTATAATAATGTATGTAAAATTCTAGAACGCATTATTACAAATTCATATAAAATCCTAATATATATTTTGTAAACCAAAATATTATACTGACAATTTACATCATTAAATTGTAAAGAAAGAAAAATCCCATTATATTCCCAGTGCACTGTAGTGTACAACAAACATATTTTTTATAATCATTTTAATTCTGACTAGATGCCAATAGTTTTTTTGTGGAGTCGTGTGCAATACAAGGTATATAACTAATAATCATGTGATAATATAAGAAAAAAATTCACATGGACCTTGGTTACTTCATTAGATAAATTATTTAAAATGTAACATAATATAAATTATTTTTTTATGTCACACATATATGGCCGATATGGCCCTATATTTAAACTTTTTTTCTTGACAAGCAAAGATATTTTAAGATTGAATTGTCAGACACATAACTGACATGTCGATTAATGTGTTAATAAAATTTACAAGTGCCTCAATTTTATTGAAAATGATTTGACCGCTGTAATGTATAATAGTGAATTTAACAAAAATCGTTAATTTATTTAGGTTATTTTATTAACTGTGCACTGTATCCTTCTAGAAATATATTTAGTTCGTTGAACAACTTCATTGCACTAATGAATAATATAGCCCTAATTGATTCTACAAAACGTGTCAATTGAACAATAATATCAATATTCTATCAATCAATTCTACATACCGACAGAGCAAACGTTGCATAGTAAAAGCAAAATATATTTATAAATACATACACACACATATATATATATATATATATATATATATATATATACCCATGTAGTTTATGCACATAAATTCATATAAAATATACGTACATTGCATACATATAATATAGGCGTATTACATATATATATATATATATATATATATACCCAAATTTTAGTAGCATGCTAAATATGGTGCCACTATATATATATATATATATATATATATATATATATATATATATATTAGGGTGGTCCTTAAAATGGTCATTTTCGAATTTCCTTGCTCCCAGGGGCCCAAATGGTTCCAAATAGATAAAAAACACTTCCCTGAAAGTTTTAGCTCTTAATATTAACGTTTAGATAGAGCGCAATTCAATCAAAGTTTTGTATGGAAATAGCATGGAAAAATTTTCAAAAATTTTAAAAATGTTTTTTAGATGTAATTTAGCGAACAAATGAATGAATAAAACTCATTCATTTGTCGCTAAGTTACACCTAAAACATGTTTTTTTAATTTTCAAATTTTTTTCCATGCTCTTTCCATACAAACTTTGATTGAATTGCGCTCTATCTAAACGTTAATATTAAGAGCTAAAACTTTCAGAGAATTGTTTTTTACCTATTTGGAACCATTTGAGCCCATGGGAGCAAGGAAATTCGAAAATGACTATTTTAAGGACCACCCTAATATATATATATATATATATATATATATATATATATATATAGTGGCACCATATTTAGCATGCTACTAAAATTTGGGTTTGAATTCATTTTTTATATATTTTAAATACTTTTTAAAATAAGATTGAGCATTCATTTGAAGTGGATATTTGTTTTAAATTCGCACATCATTTTTTATTTATTATTTTAATTTTTTATAACTATTTTGTAGTATGAATTATAAACTAGCACATACCTTTATCGAAAATAATGTGTCGTTTCCAACGAAATTTAACATAAGTTTCTGCACATTTCACAATACAGTAATAAAACACAAAATAAAACAAAAACTCGCGATGGTGCACTTTCATAGTACGGCGGTTCATAGTAACGCGGGCAAATTCTTTCGACCAAAAATGTTCGATGTTTATGAAAAATTTGGCGATGACTCGATAAAAAAAATAAAAAATAAATTCAACGTCAACGACACTTGTTTCGATCTATCTGACGATTATTTTATATCACACGCGCGAATGCAATGACAACAATTGAAACGTCCAATGTTCGAGCGACACACAAAGAAAAACACAACGTGATCAAATTTAGAAGAGATGACTTGGAAAGAATCACATCAATTCGCACGACACGTATCCAAATATCATGTTTTTTACTGTCATAAACACCACTGAATCACTTTATCTCGATCGAGCGAATGACAACCGACGGACACCTGAAAATAAAAAGATTTAGGTTAATTTTAAATTTGTACAGTTACAGGTGAACAGTTGCAAGTGGACATAAATTACATTTGGGATAAGACAGTATGTTTACTGCATTTACAAAAATTGCATACAATAGTCACTGGAGTCTTTTTGTCAATAAGAACTCCACTACTTTTAGTAACATAAAATTGTTGAGCATAAAACAAAATAACAAATTAAGCCTTAATATAGAAAATATGAAGTTGAATAACAAACAAAATATAATAAAAAAATTCAAAACTTGGTAATAATCATCTTATAACTTAAACTATGGCTGGAAATGAGTACTAATCACTCTGTTGAATCAAGAATGCCGAGAATATCCTATGGATGAGTGGCTCGACTGGATAGATGGAGTTAAAAAAAATCAAGATTTACATATATTGTTATATTTTTAAAAATTGGACGTAGTATTTTAATTGAACAAAACTATATTAAAACTTATAGTAGCTATTTGCTCGTAAATGAAACAATTACAACAAGCAACAGGGGCGACATCCCTTTGGCGACCAGTGTGTATGAGTGTCGCTTATAGACGTCATAAAGTATGTCGAATTTCGCTTCAATTTTAGAGCACCTTGATCAGTTAAATTATTGACTGTAATTTTAATTTCTAAATGCATTTTTATCGATAGTGACTGAAAAGTTTTAAAATATTCTCTATAACAAATATTTAGACGACTTGCTGACTCGTACAGCAGTGTTCTTCTAGTAAAAGGGTTAACATCAAATTTAAAATTACTAGATTACACTAAAAATGTACAATCTTACGATAATTTGTAACTTTAAAGTGTAAATTTCAATACTTATTAGTAGAAAATCTTTATTCGAAAGTAGTCTTTATTTTTTCTTTTATCTCTTATTTGAATTACAAGTTTTACTTTATATATGCACCTTTAGATCTATTATTTTAGGTAAAAATCTGATATGACATTGCTTAATATCAAGCCGGCCGAAGTGGGCATCGAACCTGGAACTAGTTTTAGTAATCTATGGATTTACATCAGTGCTCGCTCTGAAAGTGGTTTAAGAATATGAAAACCATTTTAGTCTCTAGATTGATTCCAACCTCGGATACGCTCGATATCAAGCAGTATGATATCAAATTAACACTTGAGTTTATAGATCTCAAATATAATTTGGAGTAAACATCGCTTTTTGTGCGTGCATTGCTGCATCTTATACAAGTCAACACTATTGAGATACACATATTTAACACAAATGTACATAGTAATATAAAAGAAAAGTGGTTAACCACTGGGTTGCTCTCTCTGGTTTGCTTTAATTATCTCTTAGAAATGTTGTAAAAAGAACCCATATGAAAGAAATAAATTAACGAAAATTACATATGTGAAAAGCAATAAGATTTTTAATTCCAAATAAATCTTTGATCGTACAAATAATTATTTTCTTTCCTTCAATATTTGTACACTTTGTTAGAAAGTAAACTCGGTTTGTGAAATGCAGCAATCATAAAATCTCGGTAAGACGAAAACACCGTCGAGAAAACACAGACGAACAACAGTGGAGCCAATCCCTCGAGATGATAACGAAGAAGAAAACTTTTCGTATTTTGTTTTATTAATTTTTGGCTAAAGAAATCTCGAAATTGCGAATATCGCTTACAGCAATTACAGCAATTGCGCTGACAAAGTTTTTTAAGAAACGAGAACTTCGACTCTTCAAAAGTCGTTATTGGTCGAGATTGCATTTGAAATGAATGTCAGACATCGCGGTACGACAATATACTAAAATTTATTGTACTTGCAAAATTGCATCCAAAAATAAATTATATACATATATATATATATATATATATATATACATAAATTTTATATAAATTTTTGTAAAGTTTGGAGAACATGTATCATTTCAATTTCACATAAAAATCAAACTCAAATATGTTAATTGATCACACAGTAAAAATATAATGTATTAACGAAAGTTTACTCTTTGATACAATCGAAATAATTGGTTAAAAACAAAATTTACAAATTTGTAAAATTTACCCAAAACTTTAGTTATTTAAGAAACTTCAACCATAAGAAACTACAAACTACTATATATGCGTTGCTGTATTTGTTATCATACTGCGACAAATTTTTACCTTAGCAAATTACAAAAAGAAACTAATCGTCAAATTGCATTAGCAAAACTCATAGCAATTTGAAATAAGGAATAATATATAAAATTATCTCGAAATGTAATCAATGTTCATGCACGAATGCGGAACAGCGTCCATACAATCCTTAGTAC
>NW_020536472.1:0-27992 GCF_003426905.1 Ctenocephalides felis | reverse complement strand
AAATATTCGAGAAATATATATACTAAAAAACAACAAATTCTAAAATAAAAATATAATTGAAATAAAAGTACAATATAAAGATAAAAATAAAAACATATCAATAATATAATAATAAACTGTTAAAAACAATAATTAAATTTAAAAATAAAAACTACAAATATATCACTCAAAATATGAAAATGAAAGTACAAAATAAAAATAATAAAATAAAATGTTAAATATAAATATTAATAAATGATAAAAAGTATAAATACTCATAATAATAAACCTTATGAAAACAAAGATATCACTAAAAAATTGAATGGACATTGAAAAATTGAAATAACTATAATAATGTTGATAAAAAAAAAATGAATTAATAAAATTAGAAAAATGAACAAAAAAATAGGAATAGAAAAACTGCACGAAGAAAAAAGTATATTGATTAATAATTTAAATAATGAATAAACAAATATATAATTGAATAAACAAATAGGTAAATATGTTAGTAAATTAAAAAATAAACTAGCTGTAAGTGGAATTCTGTCTTGAGGCAATTATGGCATCGTGCCTTAAGGCAAATTGCTGGAACTTCTGTACCGTAACGAAATGTTCGAGGAATACTGATGTTTTCAAATAGATTATTATAAATATTGTAACATTGTCTAATATTTATAAGAATTATATAAACTGAATTGCAGAGTTAAAATTATTTGTAAAGTATATTAGAACTATAGTCAGAATTAAAAATAAAATCTGAAGTATTTTCGATATACAAAAACTAAAAAAAAAAAAACAAAAAAAAAATTGGAACAAAATTTTTTTTTCCAAAATCAATTATTTTGTTAAGACAGGCTGAAAGTTCTTTGAATCATTTAAATCGGACGTTTAGTTCTCTCAAAAACTGCCATTTTACCATATTTAGCTCCGTATCTTCGAAATGGCTGGGCCTGCCTTTGCCAAAACTAATAAACACTTCTCCCAATCATTACTAATTGAATTGTTGTTTAGATCATTCAAATCGGATACTCCGTTCTCTCAAAAATTCGATTTCTATTTTCTGCACTTTTTGCTCCGTATCTCCGAAAACGGTTGGACCTGCCTTTGCCAAAAACTAATCAGCTCTTTTCCCTATCAATAGGAATCGAATGTTTTTTGAACCATTCAATCGGTTGATCCGGCGCCCTAAAACGTGACTGGAAATTTGTATCCATACATACATACACACACACCATCCATTTTTTCTGAGGTATGCCAAAACGTTCAGAAACCTTCAAAACGTCGAAAATGTAAAAATTTTCAATTCCGATTTTTGGCCCATTACAATAACTTACCCTACGGAAAGTTAAAAAATAAATAGAATAAAAATAATTTATACATAAATACATAATAAAATAAATGTATAAATAAGATAAATATAAATAATGTATAAATAGATAAAACATATTTAGTTAAGTATCAAAATGTGTTAATGTGTAAATAATAAATAAAAAAATTAAATACTGAATAAATTACTGAAGGACACATAAATAAAAAATAATTGTGTAGTTAAATAAGAAAAACAAATAAATGAATATATTCTTATAAGTAATAAACTGAATATTGAAATATATAAATATTTAAAATAAATTTAAAAAAAACATGTGCATAATGGAACAAATATAAGAATAATAAAATAAATAAGTAAATAAAAGTTTAGTTACTTAACATCTCGAAGCATATTCCGTCCAATAAATAGCCCTTTCCAGAGAAGTCTTTCTGTTCCTTCGTCGGCAACCTGAATCAAGAAAAAAAAAATTAATACGGAGCCTAAGTACTAAAATCTATAATCGACATATGAATTATTTGACTCTGTATAAATATTTCAAATATTTCGAAATATGATGATGAATTATTGCTCAATCGACACATCAAAGGTGAACTACTAGAATTTTAATATTAACGGCCAATTAAATTCATTGTTAATGAAGATGTCAAAAATTTAGAGAAATCGACAATGAAAATCCACCAGCAATATAATAAAAGGGTACACTAAATGCCTGTTATCATACCTTTCAAATACCATTCGATTAGCCGCTTGTGACTGCTAAGAGGGTTCCATTTTTCCATTTTCAGACAAGAACTAAACTAAAATAGTTTTAAAAATTTTCAGTAAATTTGTTTTGACGTACTGTTCAATTTTTATTCGCCTTGAGCTCGAGTGCCTAATAGATCAGTAAACTACTAAACAAGTGTAATATACTTTTATATCTCAAAGCCTTAAAATAAAATCCGCCCTATCTAGAGGGTTTTTCTGATCCCTCCGCAGATATTACTTCTTAAAGAGCTACTATCCTTAATTGTGGTTCACCGGCAACCTGAATAAAATCTATGTACCAAAATTGACAATCGACATATGAATTATTTGATTGTATATAAATATTTCATATACTTACGATAATTACTGCTCAATCGATACAACAAAAGTGAACTACTACAATTGTAATATTAATGGCCAATTAAACTCATTGTTAATAAAGACGTCAATAATTTAAAAAAAATCGATAATAAAAATCCACCAGCAATATAATAAAAGTGTACACTAAATGCCTATTATCGTACCTTTCAAATGCCATTCGATTAGCCGCTCATGACTGCTAAAGGGCACTCCATTTTTCCATGTTCAAACAAGAACTTTTATACGATATCGTATAATATGCCAAGGAATGCGTTGACAACTTGAACTAAGTTTACACTTGCACAAACCGTATGTTACTTTAGGAGTCACCGAATACGAAATATTTCTGCACGATTAACTACAATATTCCTAAAATACTCACTTTTGAAGAGGTCTTTCTTTTTGCCATGCGTTTCCAATGGAGTCTCAAAATAAAAGAATAAAACGCTTTCAACAAATGTGACCTTAAAATCGACCCGCCCATTAGGGTATATATATTATATATATATACACCTAGGTCTGTTTTTACAAGACGGTTTGAAAGACGATTTTATTCCATTTAGCACGATTTGAAATTTTATGTGCTTAATTTTTTTTTGTCAAATTTAATTTTTGCGAAGTATGTTCATATCACAAAAAAGTATTTATGCAAGGAAAAAGTCTGAAACCATCGATAGTATCGATAGTTTGCGAACACTAGCTTAAAGATTTAAGTGAATTCCCCTTTAGCGCGTACAAACAATTTTTACTTTGATTTTTTTATTATATTTGATTTAATAAAATATAAACATGAAATCTTGTTCTTAAAAACTCTTGTTTTTCACTGATTTTAATAGGTTTTAGAGATTAGGAACAAATCACCCATTTTTGTATAAGATCAATATCTTTTTTTACACGTTTTTTTTACACGGATTCTTCTGGAACCAATCTACTGTGTAAAAACAGACTTAGGTGTATATATATATATATATATATATATATATATATATATATTATATTATATTAATCTATTATATATAATGATATAATATAATATATATAGCATAATAATTAATTTTTACAATTATTATTATCGCTATAATAATTTAGGTTATACTTGTAGTTAGGAATACAATGAATTGGACCTTGAAAATGTTTTGTGTAAATAAATAATTACTTTTAATTAAAACATAATATATTTGATATTATGATAGTACCTAAGCATATGTATGTTATTTAATATTACTCACGTATGCTAACCTGTTGCGTCATCTAAGACGCATAAATGATATCAGAATTTATCACGTTTCATCGTCTAAAAAATATATGTAATTATTAAACAATTAATATGTAAATATGTTGCCTTTGAGTTTTAGATATATAAAAGCAGAAAAAAATAATTGCATAACATTTAGTTACGAATCCATAGCGCTGAGCAGAAAATGAAATATTTTGTTGTTGCAGTCGTTATTATCTTAGCCGTACAGGTCAATTTTTAAAAGCAATATACGTATTACACATTAAACAAAAGGTTTGATTGTTTCTCGCCCGGCGTTGTCCAATCCAAAATAAATTATCTTTTCTATTTGAAAAACTCTTGCATTATTCATTATTCTATTTCCAGGTAGTTCAATCGATTTATCATTCAAGAGTTATAAATCCCCATATTCCCCATGTCGATGTGTACCCGCTGCCAGTGCTCCACGAGGTGCCACCATGCGCCCCAGTGCCGTGTCACCCCGCTCGTGATGTCACACTCGCCGACGCCGTTGGTAACAATAGCCCAGCGGCCATCGCAACTGCCAACAACTACGTCAATGTACACCAGCAACCCAGTTACTATAAAGAAAGTGATTTCTACCAGTGGGTCCAGCCGTGCCCAGCCTCCCCTAAGTTCCCGCACCGGCTTTGCTATTATTAGGAAATAAATTTCACTCTCGTTGTAAGATTTATGTAACTGACCCTAATCAGAAATAAACATGCATTAAATACTATAATCAGGTTTTATTCAATTGCAACGTTAGTAAAATACGGTGGTTCCTGACATACGAGTTTAATTCGTCTCGCATGTCGAATTGTTCGTATCTTGAACCAATTTTTCCTATAGAAATATCACTTCACTCAATAAGTCCATAGGATAACCAAGAAAACAATATATGTTTTCTTCGAAGACGATATACCGATTACAGCAAACTTTGAACTTTTAGATATATTTTTGTAGTACGATTTTTGTAGTACGATTTGTACCTTGCCACAAAATTCGGTTATCGCCTCATCATTTGGAAATTTTTTTTCACAGCGAGCATTCTTTTGAGATCTGAGAACAGGATATGGTTGCTGGGGAACAGATCTAGAAAATATAGTGAGTGGTAAAGCACTTCGAAGCCCAATTCATGTTTTTTTGCCACTATTTTGACGGATTTGTGACTTGGTGCGTTGTCTTGGTGAAGCAGCACAGTTTTCTTTTTCAAGAGGGACCGTTTTTCCAATTTTGAATTACAAATGTTCCAATAACATTATACAATAGTCACAGTTGATGGCCTGGCGATTCTCAAGATAGTTGATAAAGTTCATTTCTTGCAATTCCCAAAAATTTGACGCCATAACCTTGCCTGCTGATTGTTTGTATTTTTTTCTCCTCATCGTGTCTAGTACATTCGGATGACTGTCTATTCGACTCTGGAGTGAAGTGGTGAAGGCAGGTCACGTCCATGGTAACATATTAATGCAAAAACTCGATTTCGATTAAACAACTCCAAATACTCTTACTCGTTATACCTTTGATCAAATGTTCAAAATTTGGTTCGACCGGCACCCATTTTGCACAGGGTTTTTTTTTATTCAAATATTTGTGTATGATATATCCAGCATGTTCTATTGATAGCTTTGGGGTGTCAGCTATCTCAGGCATTTATACTTTTCGGTTTTCCAAAACGTTTCGGCAAACCTTTTTGATATTTTTCGGTGCAACCACGTCAATTGGCCTTCCAGAGCGTTCAGCATCATCAGTGTCTGTATGGTCTGTAAGTCAAGAGAAAGCGAAGTGTCTGACGATGTGCTCCATTGTGTAGACTATTTTCATCAGCGGATACAGACAGCTCTTGGTTTGCCTTCGACCCCTGGTCTAGCTTGTGTTTGATTGTCTCGGCCTCTTGTCCTGTTGGGTGCTTTAAAACCTGTCAATTACAATAATATTTAATTATGAGAACGTTAATGTTATATACTTAGTATGATATCAAATTAAGTAATACTTATGCTTATAATTATATCTAATAAAAGAATTATTTAGATGGGAGCAGAGGTATAAAATAAGCCATTCAAACAAATGAGACATGAGGGGTTCAGAGGCGTGAAAACAAGAACAAAAATTATGAAAACACAATTTTAAGTATAAAAACACCAAGTGGTGTATGGCATCGTCTCGTACCAAAACGAAATGTTCGAGGAATATTAAATGTTTTTGAATAGATTATTAAAAATACTGTAACATTGTCCAATATTTATAAGAATTATACTAACTGAATTGCAAAGTTAAAATTATTTATTTAAAGTATATAAGTGAGCTTCACAATTAACTTTGGCAAGAATTACAATAAAATCTGAATTATTTTCAATATACAAAAAAAAAAAATTTGAAAAAAGAAATTAATATTATTTTTCAACAGCAATTGTATTGCCAACTCAATCAGATAGTTTTTTTTTTTTGAATCATTCAAATCGGATGCTTAGTTCTCTCAAAAACTGCCATTTTTTGTACATTTAGCTCCGTATCTTCGAAATGGCTGGACCTGCCTTTGCCAAAAACTAATCACCACTCCTCCCCATCAATTGAATGTTTTTAGATCATTCAAATCGGATGATCGGTTCTCTTAAAAACCCGATTTCTATTTTCTGCACTCTTTGCTTAATTGCCTAAAAATTCTCATGAAACGTGAAAATTTAAAAAACTCGATTTTCTGCTTTTCTGAAAAAAAAAATTGGACAACATTTATTTCTTTCATTTCACTCATTTATTTACAAAATTATTTACATATTTAAATTAAATTAAAATAAAGCTTAAAACATTTTTATGTAACATTATTTGTATTAATATTATAAAACGTTCAACACTACGCTGAAAAGTCACCATGGTCAAATAAGCTTGTTCATATAATTGTGCACTGACTTGCCTGCCTGCAAAATAACGACCATTTAAAGCATCTCTAGCAGTTTCTGCTTCTGAAATAATTTAAAGAAAATATGGATTAATAATAAGTCAAGTGATTCATTGAATTACTGTTGGGGGTTTCTAAAAATCGATTTCTTTTATTTTGTGAATATATTTAAGAAAACAGAAATTTCCTATCATTCCGGCGAATATTTTCGAAGATGCACGCAAATTTGAAAAGGAAAACATGGCTGAGTTGGATGAAATTAGTTAGTGCCTCGGCTCTTTTTAAAATACAGTTAAAAGATACCGTTATGTGTGTATAAATTTTTGTTTTTCAAAGGATTTAAAAATTTTCTCAGAAAAAATGATCAAAAAAGCGCCTTCTTTTCGGCCTAACTGTATATAACTTCTTAATTTAAATTAAGAAGTTAAACACTTAAATAAAAAATTAAATAAAATTAATAAATAAATATTTTTTAAACCTTTAGAAATTCGACATTCTCAAGTCACTGTTTTGCAATATAATTATTTTATCATTTAAAATAAATTTTTACCTTTCATGCAACTAAATTCAACAAATATTTTCACTAGAATATCAGTATCTACAGCTTCTGACTGCCTCTCATTATATATAATTACACTTTTGACAGATCCAAACTTTCCACATTCTTCCTGGATTTCTTCTTGCAATGTTTCATCCACATCTTCTGGTCCAACCTAGAGTGAAAAGAAAAAGGACATATATATATATATATATATATATATATATATATATATATATATATATATACACCTAAGTCTGTTTTTACATGGTCTTTTTGTACCCGTTTTCGATATAACACGGTTTGAAAATTGAATATTTTTAATTTTTTTACACGATTTTATTCCATTTAGCACGATTTGAAATTTCATGTATTTAAATTTTTTTTTGTCAAATTTAATTTTTGCGAAGTATGTTCATATCACAAAAAAGTATTTATGAAAGAAAAAAGTCTGAAACCATCGATAGTTTGCGAACATTAGCTTAAAGATTTAAGTGAATTCCCCTTTAGCGCGCACAAACAATTTTTACTTTGATTTTTTTTATTATATTTGATTTAATAAAAAAACATGAATTCTTGTTCTTAAAAATACTTGTTTTTCACTGATTTTAATAGGTTTTAGAGATTAGGAACAAATCACCCATTTTTGTATAAGATCAAAGTCTTTTTTTACCGTTTTTTTTTTACACGGCTTCTTCTGGAACCAATCTACCGTGTGTAAAAACAGAGTTAGGTGTATACTGTATATATAATATTCAGATGGTGAAATATTATGATAAAGTTGTTCCATCCAATAATTATACAATCTTAGAGAAGAAACAATTTTAGGCAAGAAAAATGTCTTAATTTAGTTGTATTTAATTGAATGTATGCCCAAGAACAATTTATATATATATATATATATATATATATATATATATATGTATGTATATATATATATATATGTATCTATATATGTATATATATATATATATGGATCTATCTATCTATATATGTATATATATATATGTATATATGTATCTATATATATATATCTATCTCTATATATATGTATATATCTATGTATATATATATAAATATTATTAATTTGGAAATATGAACAAACAACACTCTTTTTGCACTAATTTTATTAAATAATAATTTTCACAAACGTTTCGAGACTAGGTTTTCTCATCATCAGTGTGTTTCTAATTTACTGTATACTCGATATACTGTATGTATATCAAGCGACTTGTAATGGATAACACAAAATGCTAATTTAGGTTTCCATATTTTAAATTTTAAATTATAACACACTGATGATGAGACAAACCTAGTCTCGAAACGTTTGTGAAAATTATTATTTAATAAATTAGTGCAAAAAAGAGTGTTGTTTGTTCATATTTCCAAATTAATATCTATTATCCACTCAGAATACATTTGTTATATATATATATATATATATATATATAAATAATATATATATATATATTTCAATATATATATATATATATATATATATATATATATATATATATTAGTGATGTGCCGACTCGAAAAATTCCCGATTCGAATGATTCGAATCAGAAAAAAACCTGATTCGAATCATGATTCGAATCAACTCGAATCAAGTATATATATGGACAAAAAAAAATCATGGATGTATTAATTTAGTAAAAGTGATCCAAATTTATACTCAAAATTGTCAGTTTAACCAATATAACCGACAAAGTAGAAATTGTGAACATAAATCACTATCAAAAAGTATATTCTGAAAATTATTAAAAATGATGTAATTTTGAGGACGGCTAAAACATATCTTCAAATTAATTTACAATAATAGATTACCAAACAATTGTGCATCACTAAAGCATATAAAATAATATTTGGAATCATGGGTCGATTGTTTATTTTACTATGTAATCAGTAAAGGATCGCATCTAAACTGAGAGCTGAAAGTTAATTTCATTAATGTGAATTTGCCATTACTTACATAATCAAAAGTTAACATATTATTTACTGACTTTCTGGTGTTTAGTAATTGTTTCAAAAGAGAATTATATTGAAAGATTCCCGAAACTCGTTTCATAATTTCGAGTGGTTTATTCTGATAACATTTAAAATCTAAAACACTTAATTATTATCAAAATTGGGTATTGATATTTCACGAATAAAATCGCTCTCAGCGCTCCGTAAAATAAATAAACACGCAAGAACGACGACGCATTGTATCGCCCATACGGTTAACTCATATCGCTTGAACTCATATCGCTCGAACGGCTTGAAGTCGGGATGATTCGAATCAGAATTGAAGTCGGAATAACTCGTAACGCCGCTTGATTCGGTTTGAGTCATGAAGTCGGAACAACTCATAACGCCGCTTGATTCGAGTTGGCTCATATGAAGTCGGAACAACTCATATCGCCGCTTGATTCGGTTTGAGTCATGAAGTCGGAATAACTCATATCGCCGCTTGATTCGGTTTGAGTCATATGAAGTCGGAACAACTCGGAACGCCGCTTGATTCGGTTTGGCTCATGAAGTCGGAATAACTCATATCGCCGCTTGATTCGGTTTGAGCCGTATGAAGTCGAATGATATAGTTAGTCAATGAATGCGGTTAAAGTCACACAAAGACGATTGGAGTTGGCTGATACATTTAAGCATATTAAAGTCGGGTGGCTCGCATGATTTAATTCATTATTTATTTTTTATGTTTATGATATTTATTTTTTATATTATTATAATATTGAATTAAATTAAAACATTTTTTTATATTATATTTATGAAAAATTTTATATTTATGAAAAATTTGTGTTAATACATATTTTATCACAGTAAATATTTTGCGGCTTGATGCGAGTTGATTCGAATCAAGTAAAATCTGATTCAAATCAAGTCGTTAAAGGCTTGATTCGAATGATTTGAATCACTTGATTCGACTTGGCACATCACTAATATATATATATATATATATATATTCAATATATATATATTGAAATATGTGAGTTTGGTGTTGATATATATTTTGATGAGTTATTTAGAAGATCGGGCAGTAACACCAAGTAAAAAAAAACTAAAGTAGTTTTTGAAATACTTTATTTATCCATACGTTTTGGTCTTCATCGAGACCGTCATTCAGTGGAAAAAACTAAAAGAAATTATATGATGTAGGAGGAAAATATTATAAAGTTATAGAACTTATATATAAATACTTACAGAAAGTAATTATACAAAAATACACTACACTATTACACTGTGATAAACCAAGCTATTAATAACTGGAACATTTAAACTAATTATTTTTTTTGACAATTTTTGGTTACATTCTAGTGTGTTACACTTTTGTATAATTAAAAGTGTGTTACACTTTTGTATAATTACTTTCTGTAAGTATTTATATATAAGTTCTATAACTTTATAATATTTTCCTCCTACATCATATAAAATCTTTTAGTTTTTTCCACTGAATGACAGTCTCCATGAAGACCGAAACATATGGATAAATAAAGTATTTCAAAAACTACTTTAGTTTTTTTTTTACTTGGTGTTACTGCCCGATCTAAATAACTCATCAAAATATATATATATATATATATATATATATAATTATATATATATGTATGTATGTATATACATATATAAATACAATTAAAAAAATATATTGCTTTTAATGAATTACTACCATATTCCTTAAAATTATAACGTTTGTATCCACTCTTCTCATGAGCCTTTGCATAACTAAGTGCCGTGCACTTTGACCCTTTATGCACATTGTTTCTTGCTGCTGTAAAGTTTGTGGCTCAGTTTCATCTAATAGTTTTTTTTGAAGTTCTTCTTGTTGGCGTTCTTGCGCCATTCTGAAACAATAGTGAAATAATATATAAAAAAACTCAAGTCAAGATTTAGAAAAAAATGAAATATTTTTATTTAAAAGACTATGCCAAATGATTATTAATATCGCAGTTTAATAAGTAGATAGTAAACTTCTATTTTTAAAAACAATTGACGGTTTCCATAACCCAAATTACAAATTTGTGCCCATTTTGAAATTGTCTCATTTAATTATGAAGTGTATAATATGTGTTGCATAATAATATGTGTGGCTACTCTAGGACAAGATAATCTAATCTTTTCATCTGTTGAAGGGAAAGAGAGAGTATGTTAAGTACTTGAAACTGTAAACATATTTAAACACAATCTATTGACAAAACATGTTTTTGCCATTTTTTTCGGGCGGAAAGAAAAGTAAAAAAATCTTGATATTAAGGGGGTCTTCCTATGTGACGGCCTGTTTTTTAGGGATATTTTAGAATTTTTTTTCTACGACCAGTAAATAGTTAGAGCTTCAAGTTTTTTATCATTTATTAATACATATTTGGACAGTATAAATATAAAATTTCAGCTAAAAAAATTTAGTCCAACTAGAGTTACAGCGCTCTAAACACCCCCTCCTCAAAAAAAAGAGCTCCCACTGTCTCCACGATTCCGGCTGATCGGCTTATCTGACCAAAACAAAATAAACGGCGTTTTAATTTGTAGGCTTAAAAGCACGGAATGATCTACAATCAAATGAATACAAAAAAAAATTGGATGTTTTATAGACATTTGAAATAAAAGTTGCAAATTAGGCGTTTTTTTTTTTAGTTTTTTTGCTATAAAAAATCGAAGTTTTGAAATTTTTGATTGATAATAGTTCATTCCATGCGTTTAAATATATTGAATGTGCCCTGTAAATTTCAAGTAATACGGTCCAGCCGTTTCTGAGATACAATAGAGACAAGTTTGAAAAACACAGTTTTGAGAAAAACGCGTTTAGAGATAAAATGATCGTTGTACTATATACTATATGTATACTTTTTAAATGACTGTAACTCAAAAACTATTTGAGATATCGATTTGAAATTTTAATATGTTATTTTTAAAGGTATAATTTACTGAAATATGAAATAAAAAAAAATTCAATTTTTTCAACTCATCACATAGGAAGACCCCCTTAAAGATAGTTATTTATAGTTATTTATTGTACTTTAAAGTAACAAAATAAAATATAACTGTAACGGCGAGCCGCGTCAAACTGGAAGCGCCCCGCGGCACGCAAAATAACTGCAATTTTAATTTTTTTCATTCGAATTTTTTATAGTATATTTAAAATAACATTTTGAAGTGCCCATCATAGCGGATTTAAAAAATATCGATATTTTTATCGATATCGAGCACTTTATTCAAAATCGTTGAAAACGTTCAACGAAAAAAACGGTAAGTAATTTGTTATTAATTGATGAACAAATTAACATATAGTTGAGCCGCAATGATGGGCACTTAAAGATGTAATTTTAAATATACTGAAAAAAAAAATTCGCCGCGTTATAAAATCGTTTCGAGAAAAACGAGTTTAAAGTTTTAAAGACTAAGACAAAAAATTACATGTTTAGATGCCAATATTAATCTCCAAAACTATTATCATTTATAAAATATTGCTTAGACCATCGTTGAAATCATCCCCAGCAATATCAGCCGCAATATAGTCAATCCCTATATGTGCACTGATCATCTATTGGGTAAAAATGCTTTTACAGATTATTTATACAATATAATAATGATTTTTGTTAATATATTTGAGCGGTGGCTGTTCGGAGCAGCCCGACGCGCATGGGTAAAAAAAGCTCATAATTACAAGTAAAAAAAGAAAGTTTTAGGTATGAAATATTTTTCCTCATATTCTAAAAGGTTCAACGTATATTTTAAGCCTAACTTTTTTTTTGGTTTTGGTGTGTTCTTGACTTGACTTTTATAATTTAAATTCATGACTGTTACACTTTTTTAAAATCTCACCTGGCTTCATGTTCTGTGTAGTATTGTGTATGCGGCTGTTGTGGCAGGTGAGCTTGTTGATATCATCGTCGGAGAAGATTCACAATTAGGTAATACTGATACTGGAATTATAACTGGTTGCGATGTCGGCGTCACAATTCCGGAGGCTAAAAATTTAAATTTATTTGAAGGAATAATAAGTTATATTTATTTGAAAGAACAATAAGTTTAAAGAGAAGTTTGTTTTCACTACAAAATAATATAATGATCAGTGTATATTTTCCAAAAGCAATTTTGTCAAAACAAACAATTTTGTTTGAATCATTCAAATTGGATGCTAAGTTCTCTCAAGAACTGCAATTTTTGTACATTTAACTCTGTATCTTCGAAATGGCTTGACCTGTCTTCGCCAAAAACTAATCGCATCAGTACAAATTGAATGTTTTTTGAATCATTGTGTTTGATCATGTGTGTTTTGGGTGTCCGCATTTTTTTTGTCCACGTTTTCGAGCACACGGATCATTTAAAATTTAGATTTAAAAAAACATTCGATTCCTATTGATAGGGAGATGTGATTATTAGTTTTTGGCAAAGGCAGATCCCAGCCGTTTCAGTGCATAAAATAGCATCGAGCTTTTGAGAAAACGGAGCATCCAATTTGAATGATCCAAAAAACATTCAATTCAAAGCAGGTCCACGCGTTTCAGAGAGATACCGAGCTAAGTGGCAAAATTTGGCAGATTTTGAGAGAAATAAGCATCCAATTTGAATGATTCAAAAAAACTTTCTGCTTGTGTTGACGAAACGATTGCTTTTAGGATTTTTTTTTCAATTTCTAAAAAAAAAATATTTTGTTAGAAATAATAATAAAAAAAAAATATTTATTTGATATTGACATGGTTGACTTGACAAGATTATAAAATTAACTTTTATGTGCTATATTATGGAAAAAAGTCATAATTATTCAAGAAAACTTTAATAAACTAGAAATTGACCTGAAAGTTACAAGGGCCCATAGAGGGGCCATGTTATTTCTTCTATAAAATATTTCTCGATACAAAATTTACCAAAAAAATTCTCAACAAAAAATTTCGAAAAAAATGATCCGGCCGATCTCTACCAAAAACTTAGCACAAATTCCATCCAATAACTTCCAAATAGTTTTTGAAATTTAAAGTCCATTTAGGATTGTGATATATAGATCGCCGACGATAATTTTTTCAGTTTTTTTTTTGCTAATCATAAAAACGGATCGCGCAAAAATCACACAATATCTTTTCGAATTACATTAAATAACTAATAATTTTTTAAATCGGTTCAGTCGTTTTTGAGACAACGTCGACGGATGGTCGACGAGTTACATACTTACACACACACACACAAATACATTTACCAAATTTGTCTCATTTGATTGAAAATGACGTGAAACATTCGAGATAACAAAATTAGCAAATCTGATTTTCTGGCGAAAACAGACTTCTCCTTCGAAAAGTTAATAACAATAAAAAATTACTTTTTAGTAATTTACTGTATGACTTGAGGTACGACGACACCTGGCGGCGGTATGACGACACCTGGTAACTTAACAGCACCGGATATAGCAACGGGAGCTGATGGCGTTATCGTTGCGATGGGCGGCACCGCTATCGTCGGCACTGATAACGGAATTGTAGGTGAAGAACTCAAACTCGGCAGCCCCAAAGCAACAGCATTACTAGCAACTGCATCCATCGCTTGAATTTTAGCTGTGGCGGCAGCTGCGGCAACAGCAGCAGCAGTCGGCATCATAGATCCAGTTGTCGGTCCCATGAGAGCGTTCGGTGGCGTTATAGCACGTCCCACTCTAATGAAGATAAAACACATACAATTGATTGGATGAAGGGATTTAAACTCAAAATATGATAATGCCTTACTGCAAAATGTAGGAAATCTACAATGCTAACTTACATGGAAAAATTAACTCACAAAAATAAATTAAATTAATTTTCAAGGAAATACTTTAAATTAGATTATAGTCCAGTCATTTAACCTTATAATTAGGTAAGAATCTCGGAATTCAAAATACCCAGTTGTAAGTCTGCAAATACTTGTATATTGTGTTGTGGTATTCACCCTTTACAATAGTTATAAATAATATTGTAAATTGATGTAACAGTCAATATGAACGACGCAATTAGTATTGCTCATAGTTACATTGTAAGCTTGCAGTAACCTTGCAAGTGTTGATAAAATTCCTTTTGAAACCACAAACTGTGCGTTACGACCAAGTAAAGCGTAGTTTCTGACTCACATATATCGTACATTCTAGAAAAGGAATGCGTCATACCGATAAGGAGTATTTAAGGTTCTGGTTGATGCAATAAACAGTCAGTTTGAGTCAGTATGAGTATGGGTCAAGATCAGTATGGGTTAAGATGAATATAATTCAGTTGTAATCCAGTTATAATAAAATTCAGTCATTTTGAGTAATATAAAGTAATCAATGGAGTTATATTTAAGTTCAGTGTTCAAATTATATGAAAAGTGTACAAGAATCATGAAATAAACGTCAACATCAAAAGTCTTCATCTGTTTTACTGATTCCATTTCACATTCTGGTACCAGCTTGATACTTAGCAGCAGGAAGAACCTACATTTTGTTGGCTCCGTCGCTGGATGGGGCACAACAATTGACACACTAAAAGTTGTCCCTAACCTACATATGATAAGGTGTGTCAAAACCATATGTAGGTTTTGAGATAACTTTTAGGGTGTCAATACACAAGTATTTACAGACTTACATCTCGAATTCCGAGGTGAACTTACTATAATGACTGGACTATTAATCAAATTTGACTAAGTGATTTGAAATATAAGTTGAGGATTTCTTTTAGCAAGCGAATCAAA
The DNA here is from genome assembly GCF_003426905.1 of Ctenocephalides felis. Taxonomy (NCBI): domain Eukaryota; kingdom Metazoa; phylum Arthropoda; class Insecta; order Siphonaptera; family Pulicidae; genus Ctenocephalides; species Ctenocephalides felis. The sequence continues at coordinate 12,226 of NW_020536472.1, read as the reverse complement.
GTATCTCCAATGGGAAATTACAAAAAAGCATAGCAGCCAATCTTCAAAAACAATTGGTGTGATGACAACTGTTCTTTTAAATAAGTTGATCATAAAGTAATGAAGGTGAATTGCTTAGTATCTTAAGGGGGTCTTCCTATGTGATGAGTTGAAAAAATCGATTTTTTTTTCTTTTCATATTTCGGTAGATTACACCTTTAAAAATAACATATTAAAATTTCAAATCGATATCTCAAATAGTTTTTGAGTTACAGCCATTTAAAAAGTATACATATATTATATAGTACAGATCATTTTATCTTTAAACGCGTTTTTCTCAAAACTGTGTTTTTCAAAATCCCTCCATTGTATCTCAGAAACGGTGGACCGAATTACTTGAAATTTACAGGGCACACTCAATATGTTTAAACGCATGGATGAACTATTATCAATCAAAAATTTTCAAAACTTCGATTTTTTTATAGCAAAAAACAAAAAAAAAAAACGACTAATTTGCAACTTTTATTTCAAATGTCTATAAAACATCCAATTTCTTTTATATTCATTTGATTGTAGTTCATTCCGTGCTTTTAAGCCTACAAATTAAAACGCCGTTTATTTTTTTTTTTCAGATAAGCCGTTCAGCCGGAATCGTGGAGGAAGTAGTGGGAGCTCTTTTTTTTGAGGGGGGGGGGGTGTGTTTAGAGCGCTGTAACTCTAGTTGAACTAAATTTTTTTAGCTGAAATTTTATATTTATACTGTCCAAATATGTATTAATAAATGATAAAAAAACTTGAAGCTCTAACTATTTACTGGTCGTAGAAAAAAAATTCTAAAATATCCCTAAAAAACAGGCTGTCACATAGGAAGACCCCCTTTAAGTGTCCATTTTGCTGGCACTCTTGATGCAATAAAATTTATAAATGTGAAAGTTTAATACAAATAAATATTAATTAATTGTTTTGCAGCAATAGACAACGCTAATGTGGATATGCTTAATAATTAAACATTGTAATGTTGTTAAATAAATTTGTGTAAAATTAAAAATCTTAACATATGTTTACCTTAAAAATTGTCCTCCTAGGTCAAACATGTTCATTGAACTGATTGCTTCAATAGCAGCTTGTAAAGTAGCATATTCAATGAATCCATAACCTTTATGTCTATGGCTGAACTGCCTTGAGCTAATTTACAATAAGTTATTGGTCCAAATGCCTCAAATACACTGAAAATAAAATTAAAGCTAGTAACTATAAGATTTATATGTAACAAATAACCATTTACAATTGTAATGTGATCATAGTAAATAATGTAGAAATAGTAATGTGTCTTGAAGCAAATCCTGTATTATAAATTTGTATTTTATAAAATCCTCCATATTATAAATAAATAATTTTAAAATAATTAATTATAATACATATATTGCATAATTATGACATGTTCTTAATAAATTTTCTTCAAAAAAGTTTTCAATAATATTTAGAACTTTTAAAAGTTTTTAGAAAATAATATTTATTAAAAATTAAAAAAAGAACATAGTAATTGTTGTCGTACCTTTTTATATCATTTTCTGTAAGATCTGCATGAATGCCTGCAACATATATCCGATTGTAATTTTTAGCTTCTTCTTGTATTTCATCAATAACTTGTTGAGCTTGGGGCATATTGCTTGGCCTGCCAACCTGTATAGTTAAACAATGAAGTAAGAGAAATAATTTATAAAACTGCACTCGTAATTATATAACAGCTATCACAAAACAAGTATGGGAAAAAATTAATAACTATGTACATATTAGGATTACACATCCTATTAACATCAGCCAAAGTTTAAACATATGGGTATATGTAGTACAGCCACAAGTACCTACATCACATATCGTTGGCTCTCTGTGCTTATCGGTACTTTTTATTCAGCAACTTCAGTAAATTTATTTATATTTCTATAACCTTATATTTTAAAGTTATCTTATCAATAACAAACAAGATGAGCAAGATATTAACAAAACAAAAAAAAATAAGCTTATAAATTTCACTACTTTCAAATATGTTTTATAAATTCAAATTTATAAAACAAAAAGCTTTTTTCAGGGACATCCATCCAGATAATAAATAGAAAGAAACTAAGATGTTTCTTAAAATAAATTTAATAGATCCATGTGCTTCGAATTCCAATTCGGTTCTTCTTCAGTGGAAGCAAAACATAATTAATACACTATACACAAACAAAAATATATCACAGAAATTATTACTTTGCAACAAAGCTTGTTGGTGAAAAAATAAATTATTTTTAGTTTATTTCTATTTCAAAGTAAAAATCATTTTTACTTATTTTTTCACTAACATTCTTTGTTGCGAAGTAATAATTTCTGTGATATGTTTCTGTTTTTGATTCTATGTAAAGAAGACTCAAATTGGGACCCGAAACATACTGATCTATTGAACTTATTTTAAAAAACATATCTTAGCCCTCTTTCTATTTATTATCAGGATGCATACCTGTTGATTTTTTTTCAACAAATTTTACACAGCAGGAAAAAAGAAAAAAAGTATTGCATATATATATATATATATATATATATATATATATATATATATTGAATGGTAGAATCTTGGATTTGTGTATATTTTGTAGAGTTTCGAACAAGAATCCAAAAATAATAAAAAATAAAAAAACAAGAAAAGTTTTTAATAACACAATTTCATAGAGGACATATGTCCTGAAGATGGAACGTACCTAGTTCCGAAACGTCGACAGTAAACAAATAATTAAATAAAGAAATTGTTTATTAAAAATTTTCTTGTTTTTTTATTTTTATTATTTTTGGATTCTTGTTCGAAACTCTACAAAAATATATATATATATATATATATATATATATATATATATATCTTGATATTGTTTATTTCGACTTTGAAACATATTGTTAAAGTTTTTCAGCCACAAGTCGAAAAAATAAAAACAGAAAGCAAATATAAAATCTTTTTTAATACGTTTCGAGCTATTATACTAGCTCATCATTCAGCTAAAATACAAAAAGAGCAATAAAAGAAAGTAACAAAATAAAATTAAAATTATACGTACCAGTTTAAAATTATTTTATATAAATAATTATAACATTAATATTTTGTTCTAAAAAAAAATATATATATATATAATTTTAAAAATCAATATCTAAAAGAATGCTTCAACATAATTATAATTCAAAAAATGAAAATCAATACAAAACAATGTTATCTGACCATATGCAAAATTTTAAACACACTTTTGATTTAAACAATTCCATCATTTTACATATTGAACAAAATGTTGACCTAAGAAAGTTTGCCGAATCTGTTCATTTTTTTAAATTCACATTGTGTAAATAAGAGAAGTTCTTCTTTGCTTTTCGACAGCTATCAAAATTTAATTAATTTGAACAATTTTTTACCACTTGATATTTTCATTTCTTCTTTTTCAGAATTCGAAATATTTTGATTACTTGATTTTATGTTTAAAAATTTATATGCATATACATATTTTTGTGTTTTTAGAACAAAATATTGATGTTATAATTGTCAAATTTTATATAAAATAATTTTAAACTGGTTTGGTACGTATAATTTTAATTCTGTTTTATTTTATTTTGTTACTATATTTTATTACTCTTTTTGTATTTAAGCTGTATTTCAGCTAGTATTTAGATAAGCTAGTATAATAGCTTAAAACATATTGTAGAAGATTTTATATTTACTTTGTGTTTTTATTTTTTCGACTTGTGTCTGAAAAACCTTAACAACATGTTTTAAAGTCGAAATAAACAATATCAAGATATATATATATATATATATATATATATATATATATATAGATGTGTATTTGGGTAGGTTTATTAGTATTTTCTGCAATCCTATTGCATACATTATTAAACTAACATGCACTTTGAAGTAAATAATATTTTTGTAATTCTCAATTTATTATCAAAATTGAAATAATCATCTGCATGAAATAAATATAGAATAATTCAGAGATGTCAACACCATCACCTGTATAGAAATACATCATCATTTTAAAGTTTATGTTACCAATCATAAAATCTCAATGCTATAATTATAGTTTTAGTTGAAATAAAAATGTTATACAATCAAACTTACCAGTCAAAGATCACTTCACTTAAATGAGAAAAATAATATTGAGACAAAATATTTACATGTTTATATTTGAATCAAAGTGTTTTTTATAAGTAGCAATTTCTGGCACGCTAGAAGAACGGCTCTTGATAATTTGACTCATTGCCCAGGCATCAATAATTTTTTATAAATTTCAGTTTTGTTTTATAATTGCTTTAAGTTTCAAATAATCCGAATTTTTCAACTACTGAACCTCAACCAAACAATTTTGTGGTTCCGAACCCTGAAACAAAGTAATAAATTCATAAATACCCGATGTAGTATATAAAGTTGATATATTTTATAATAGAAAATAATTTAGAAGAAAATAGTTTGCATAGCATTATTATTGATATTCTGGCCACCAAAAATTTAAATATTGTAGCTCAAATGAGTCAGTTATTTAGTGCCGTCCTTCTAGAGTCAATATTATTCAATATAAAGGTAGTTTTGAACTGATATTTATTTTACAAAGTTCGACAATGGATCAATATCTGAAACGAGATAGCATCGAGAATTTATAAATTTGTAATTTTTTTTTTATAACAAATGTATCTGAATTGGATATAATCGAAATATCAATATTTATTTCATGTGCTTATTACAATTGTGAGTATTCTCAAAATAATGATAAATATTTTTATTAGATATTTTAAAAAATATCCAATTCATTTCAATCAACTTACGTTTTATTCATAAGCAGAGCTTGCATGAACAATATTTCAAAGCACACTTAGCCAAATTATTAAAGTTAATTATTGGATAATTGTTTTTAATATTACCTTATATATAAAGTAAAGTAATATTGAAAACAATTATCCAATAATTTAAGATGACAATACAAAAAAATAGTAGTAAAAGACAAATATATTAATATTTTGAAAGCGGCTGAGTGACTTTTCAAAGTGAATAATTTAAAAAATAAAACCCAAGTATAAATACTTAAAGAAGTTCAATGTTTAAAACAAGTATAGATAAACAGTATCTGAATAAATTCATCATTACAAATTTGCATTAAAGATAATACTTAATTGTCAATATGATGCAATATATATATTTAGAAAGAAGGGCTTTAAAATTTTATATTTTCTTAGTCTGATAATTTTATTTATCTCAGAATAAATACTTGCCACCTTAATATTCCGTCCTCCAATCATGACGCCATTCATTTGTTCCAAAGCCAGCTGTGCCCCTTCTGGAATTTCATATTCAACAAAGGCAAAACCCTTGTTTTTGAGTTACAGGATCCCAAGACATATTTATTGATTTTATTGGGCCAAATGGTAGAAAAGCTTGCCTGACTGTATCTTCTTTCAACTCAAAACTTATACTACCAACATAAACCCTGGAAAATTAATACTTGATTATGCATGGCCTCCACATTTAAAACAATTAAAAATATGATCTGATGGAAATCAATTAATTATGCATAACCGCCATATTGGTTTTGGATTGTTCATTTTGACAGAAGCAACATATAGTATAGTTCAAAATATAGTATAGTATTAACAAAAGATTGAACAATTTCTAAATCATGACATTAGATAGAGATGAAAATGAATTCTATGAGGAAATGGAGAAAAAAATTAAAGAACTTGATGCAACATTGGATCAAGCTATTGACCATATTTTAACAATGAGAGAAAATATAGCATCTATGCTACTAGAACTTTCTTCATGCTATGATTTAAGCATTTTATCAAGTTATCTTGTAAACCAAGAACTTCAAGAACAGATCTTAAACAATGTATTGAAGAATGCCGAAGAAGAAGAACTAGCATCAATCTGATAATTTGCATTATGAAAAATAATATATATGTACACACACACACACACACACACACACACACACACACATATATATATATATATATATATATATATATATATATATATACATATGTAGTAGATGTAGCTATAACAAAAATGGTTAAATATAAAGAATTAAGTGAAAATGATTTTTTTACTCAAACCATAAGATTAGTGAAATGTTTCTGATTTTAAACAAAATCGTTAATGATACAACAATGATAAATCGATAATGATATTTATGTAAGTTAGATAAAACTTGCAAAAAAAAATATTTCAATTTATGATAAATTTCATTTCAGATATTTAACAATTACACTTAAATCAGTTTCAACTTACCTGCACATCAATGCTAACGCTTGTTGCCGTTGCACTTGTGTCCTTTGACTTGCCATTTGCTAAAATAAATTCAAATCGTTTAAATATAATAAAATTACTATTTATTTAAAATAAACATGAAAATAAAATTATTGTTGGATATTTATAAAAAAAAATTTAAAGTTCCTAATCAAAAATACCTGTTGCTGATGAGCGAGGGTCTGCTTCATCAGGACCATTTTAATACTTTGCTCCATTGCATACTTCTTTGCTTTAGCAACTGCATCATGTTGGTCAGAAGATAATCTTGGAAGTGCACCACCCAATATGGACATCAATGTGCCACTGTGTGCTCCAGGACCTGCAAAAAACAGATATATATATATTTTTCTTCCATATTCATACAGTTTTGCAATATACCTAAGTAACTAAATTGTTCACATTCAAAAACTAGTAAGCAGCAATTTGCCAAGGCAAGTTGAATATACTTACCCAATATGTATACAAAATCAACTTCAATCAATAAGAATTGAGATACAGATATGTTAGTAAAATGTTCAACTATTATTTCAAAAACAACATTTTCACTTTCATTAAAAAAAGATCAATACGATTTCCAATTGATTCATTCAAACATACTTATAATATCTGTAATTGTATAAATTAAATTAATTTATTCATTTCATCTATTTCATTGTCTAAAAATGTATTTTAACAAAGTGTCGGCTGAAATTACTAATTAGTATCTCTACCTACAAAACACTGTATATAGATGTTCGCCACTGGTTCTGATTAGAAACTAGAAAACTAGTCAACTCGATTCTCAACCAATAACTTTCAAACAGTTTTTGAATTTTCTAAATCAATTCAATTCAAGATTATGGGCTAAAAGAAGCTAGAAAAATTTAACACTTTTCTTTACAAAGAAACAGCCGATCGTCGCCAACTGGCAAACGCTAATTCTTATGGAACTTCGTTGAAGGGCTTTTAAATTTTTGAAAACTATATAGCTGTTTTTGAGAAAACATCGATGAAAGCTGAAAAATCGGCTCACATGCACACACACACACACATACTTTATCCAAATTTTTTGGCATTCGATTCAGAATGACTTGAAACGTCGAGAAAACAAAATTAGCAAATAGGATTTTTTCGCAAAAAGACTAAATGTTCTTCAGGAAGTTAATTAGGTATAGCAATTCACTACGTTATAGATACTTAAATTAGTCCTGAATTTATATAATTATATAATTTATAATAAATACTATTAGTAAATTTATGTAATTCTAGGTAAATCAAACATTAATATAGATTCGGTTAATAAACCTGCAAAAAAACATTATGATATGCAAAAATATATCCTGGATCTGAATAGCATAGAATTAACTAGATTATTATACTACTGTATAATAAAAATGAAAGACTTACCTAAAATAACTTCTCCAGTTTGCTGAATATCATACAAAGGGCTAGTAAGATAAGGCAGCGCAGGTCCTAAAATAAAATAAAATAGCGTAAGCCAAAACTTGTCATCACAAAAGTAATAAACTTTTTTTTTAATTTAACATAAATAATACAACTTGAACCCAAACAAAACATTAATAATTTAAATTACCCTGCATAGTGATTGGATTCATCACCATTTTAACATTGAAACATGAATGAAATCCGCATGGGAAGAGAGTAAACAAATCGGTTACACCAACGTTTTAGCAATCACCTCTGAAGCAAAATATTTCCTGGAATGATTTAACGAAAACCACCCATATTCAGATATAAATATTAGATTGTAATATTATTCTCAGATTAACTACTATAGCAAATACTTCGGTTTAGGAAGACCAGTAATAAGATCACAAACTGAAGTCAGAAAAATGGAATGCACGTTACTATTAAGTTTCCAAAAATAATAATGAACAAATAGTGATCCCATGAATTGAACTAGATATTTACCGAATATATAAAATAATTTTCCCCTTCATCTCTTTCATATGAAATTTGTTTCAAATGATATCTTTAAGAAAACATATAACAGTAAATTAAATATAATTCTGTTATAACATATTTAGGTAAATAAATTTTATGTGCATAATGCAATTATATTAATGATAAATAATGGTTTATATCTTTACTATTTTTCACTAATTATAATATTTAATAGACTGTTCGAATAAATTTAACTCTAAATGGTCTCATGTATAATTTATCTGTCAAATTATTTTCACGAACACCCAGATTGAGAAATATTGTGTATATATATATATATATATATATATATATATATATATATAAAATGTTTGGAATTGAGTTTTCATAATGGAGATCTCACAATAGTCACAATATTATTGTAGAAGTCTTGTAGCATCTGCAAATCCTCAGTGAAGCAGGCAGTTATCTGAACAAATAGAAAAAACCACAAATACCTGCATTATTTAATCAACAAAATGATGTATAAATGCATTTTAAATCATTTGAAATAAAATGCAAAAAAATAATTTAAAACAAATAAAATTGTGGTATTATGTAGATATTTGCACCATTTATAATTGCCACTAAACTTATCAATGGTGATTTAGTATGAATCATGGAGTGTGCATGCGATAGTTCCCAATCTTTAGAAAGAGATGTTAACCTGAAAATACAAAACAAGCGCACAAAATACTTCAAATTACTTAATCTATAACTGAAATTTTATCTATCATATAAGACGACGAGTAAAACACAGATTTAAAAAACTTATTACTAAATGTCTAGCCAATTTTTGAAATCATATTAATATGATAGATGATTTTTATTTTAACTAAAATTTACTCTTGCCGGTTACCAATCTCATGAAAATCATATAAATTTAACTCGCTCATGTAACACATACTTACTTCACATTTGTAAACACGGTGTGTATAATTATATAGTAGTCATTATAATATATATAGTATCATATGTATGGAAAAAATATAAAGCATAAAAGTTCTTAAATAGTGAAAGTATTGTTGATCATCTTCAAATAGTTTGTTTCTTTCATTCATAATTTAAACATTATGGAGAACTTGCATGTAGTTTGTTAAGTTTTCAAAATTAATTTCAGACCGAAAAACTGATTTCTTTAAAACAAATCTTTATGAAATACCTCTTAATCATATTTATTGCATTTGATATTTATTACAAAGTAAGGAATAAGTTGTAAATAATGTATGAACGCTGATAGAATAATATGAACTATCTTTTCATGCAAATTCCCTAGTTATGACTAAGATATCTTTACGATTAAAGTTTTTTATGTAAATTCGTGGCCAAGCTCAAGAACACAGCGTCGGCATCGGGATAAGTGAAGGCGTTCTACCTGGTTTTCTGGAACAACTCAAGCAGACAGAATATACCGCAATTAGTATATTGCGCCGAAATAAATCGTTAAATCTATTATAAAAAGAATGCATCGCGGAATAGTCATACCTTTAATGAATTGTTGTTCAATTTCTTGAGTTTGATGGACAACCATGTCTTCAGAGAAGATTTCGGTCGTTTCAGTGGGCATTTCGCAATTTCAATCTGCTACAGCATTCAAGCGTAAATTTATCATCGAATCTTGAAGTAATTCCTATAGAAGAGCGGTCCAGAATTATCAACATATAACTTTTCGAGCACAATTACATTACACGCAAAAATATATTTATTACGTTCAGTCAAAATCTGCATCACAGTTAGAATTGATATCAAAATCAAGATGGCCAGGAAAATTGCCAGATGCAAATAATCGCAAACGAGTGACTTTTGTCCGCAAACGAGAGTGCGCGCGAGTGACACTTGTCCGCTTTATAAACAGATCTTACCTTGCCTACTTCAAATGAGTTCAACGCGCTAATTTTAAAATAATAATAATTTAATATTATTATAGAAGCATTAACATAATTATAAAAACTACAAATGCGTTTTTTTTTTTTAAAAAATTTAACGATTTTCTCTAAAAATAAAAGTTTGCAATTTTATCAATTTTAAGAAATAAAACTCATATGTCTCGTTTTTTATCATATTTAATTCTTTAAACTTATATATTATTTAAACTGAGCTTTAAAAGTGAGTCTCAAAATAACAATACTATCATAATACGATAAAGGATTATTTACTAAATTATTATAATATATGTTGTTATAAAGTGGACTTTATTTCTTATGCAAGTAGTCAATTTTATAGTAAATTATGTATTTCAATCATTTGTCAATATTATTAAAAATAATTAAAACTTGGAATTTAAAAATTTGATGAAACTCACTCACGTACGAAAATAATGCTAAGTTTATATAGTTGCCTAAGAGTAAGGAGTCATAACCTGCATTTCATTGTGTCAAATCTTTGCGTGTGTTACAAAAAGTAATAAATAAGAAACTAAAGTGTTTTTAAAAAATATTATTCCTTACCCACTTGGAAATGCTTTCTATGAGTATTTATAATCAAAATACACTTAAAATCATTTTGTTAATAAATTATAAGGTTACACTTGAAAGAGGTTATGCGTTGATTTTAAACTAATCCTAATCGATTATTTGAAAATTTATTATCTTTACATATGACAAATGAATAATATCAACAATGCCATGTTTTCTGTGAATAGACTACTAAATTATAAAAGCTGTCTTAACAGAATAGCTAATCAAAAACCAGCAATTAATTTTGTATTGTTTTGCCTTAAGAAACAATTTTATCATAACAATAATCTCAAACAGGGGTCAACTGAACTCATCATTAAAGAATCTCTTCCAAATTCAAAAAAACAAAAACCTGAAATTCCTAGAGAGTTAATTCATAAAGATGATCCCGACCGATTTGGTGTTTTGTCAGGAACTGCAATATTTACTAGCAAGTACGACAGTGATATTGGAGATAAGGAAGAAGATGAATATCTAACTGAGCGACCTCACTATCTACCTACAATTCAATATGCAAAACTAATGAAGGAGGAATTGAAAAACAAACGATTGAAAAATGCTTTAGATATCTTAGAAATCAAAATGTTAAAAGAAGACAGGGCTAAACCTGATAAGTACATTTATAGTATCTTAATATCAGGCTGTGCAGCTGTTGGTTATACTAAAAAGGCTTTTATGTTGTTTAATGATATGAAAAAAAGAAACCTGAAAATTTCAGGAGGCATATATACTTCATTGTTTAATGCTTGCGCTAATAGTCCTTGGCCAGAAGATGGTTTAAAAAGAGCCACTCAATTACGGGATTGATGTTTGAAAAACATTATGAACCAAATATTACAAATTATAATGCGATGATTAAAGCTTTTGGAAGATGTGGTGATCTTAAAACTGCTTTTATGCTTGTTGATGAAATGATTGATAAAAGACTGAATGTTCCTATAAGTACTATGAATTTTTTGTTACAAGCTAGTATTAGTGATAAAATTGCAGGTTTTAGACATGGATTATTGGTGTGGAGAAAAATATTACATATGAAGAAAAAGCCTGATGTATATACATTCAATTTATTACTGCACTGTATAAGAGATTGTGGACTTGGCGATATTGAAGAATCAAAATCATTTTTTGATAATTTAAATGAAGGTTCTAAAAGATTAGATGGACCATCTAATCAAATTTTATTAAATTCTCCTTCAAACAATTCTGTATTAAAAACACAAGATGCAAATGAAGTAGAGAACAATTTGCCTAATCTACTATCTCAAACACCCCATTTTGGGAAAATCGTGGACATTACAGGCATAACAAATCCAGAGCACAGATTACTTTTATTAGGAGGTGCATCTGGTTTCTTAAAAGAAATGTATGTTCATAAAGCAGTACCAGATTTAAAAACTTTCACACAATTACTCCAAGTGATACCTTCAACAAATGCTGCTGAGACTGCTTTGCTAAGAATGATGAAAAAAACTGGTATTAAAGTTGATGTTTGTTTCTTTAACATGTTGATGAAAAAAGAGTGTTACGTTATGAATATGAAAGCGCTAAGGAA
>NW_020536471.1:27224-44396 GCF_003426905.1 Ctenocephalides felis | reverse complement strand
ATTCATTGTTAATATTCATTTATTATATATATTCAGCTCTTGATTTTCAACCCGTTTTACTTATTGGTTTAGTAAAGTAGTCTAATTATAATAGCAAACTACAAAAATAAAAAAATCGGTGACTTTAAGGGGGCATTCTAGAGTAGAGCGATGAATTTTAGGTCATTTTTAAAGTGTCGTAAAAAATGCAATGAATGTTTTTACTATCCATTTTTTACCACTTGTTTATTAATATTATTAAAATACAAAACAAAAATAACAGAAATAAAAAAGTTGAAAATTGGAAAACTGGCAGTTGATAAAGTGGGTGGTCTCAAAAAATTGGCACCACAGTCTTGACATGATTTCAGCCCTCCTAGCCATCAGAAAAGCAAAAAATAAAAAGATTATTATTCAACAATGACGTCGCAATCGCTCGAAGTAGTATCGCGATGAGTAAAAAATTTTTTTACGAATTGACGACTGTTTGAAAAAAAGTGTTTTTTCACTGTTTTTTTGAGTTTCTCGAATTTTTTAAAATAGTAAAAATTGGAATTGGGGATAATCTTAGTTCGGGGCTATAGATAGGTCTATAAACAAGACTCTCTGAACATTTAGAGTGAATCAGTCGATTAAAACTCGAGAAATCGTGTCAACAGTACTGAAAAAGTCTGTTCTGAGAAAAATGCATTTGAAGTTTTGCGTGAAGCCAAACCAGTATGGAGACCGAGTCAGTAAAATGCCTTTATCTACGAAAATAATTCAAGTTTTCAAAAACCTTCTCGTACCCATATTCTTAGATAGTTAAACTTTAAAAATATGAAATTAAAAAAAAATCGATTTTTTTGAATTTCTACACTAGAATACACCCTTAAACGTCATTGATTTTTCTGTTAGTGAAATTCCGTTTATGAATTCCTGTGTAAGACACTTTATAAACTATTATTATAACTGTCCTGTATTTCAATTAAAATTGCATTGTATTTAATTCATTTTCAGATCTCGCTCGTCCGGCTGTCTTTGGCGGCGAGTGTGAGATGTCAGTGTGGCGGCTGCCGAGTCCCGACTTAGCGGCGTGGAGCCGAGCATAATTTCGGGTCCGAGGTTTACTAAAAAAGTAAACCCAGGAAAAGACGGTGGCCGAGTGTTCAAGCCGCGACACGCGACCGCGTTCTGGCTTTACGGAGAAGGTGAGGACAGTTTAATGACTTACCTGCGTCACAAGCATATTAGGAAATTACATTTATCTTTTGACGTTGTTGATTAAATGTTTCATGCAGAATGATTAAAATTATAACACGTTACCTAATTTATAATATTGAATGATTATGTTTAATATTATTACCCTTTATTATTACTCAGCTTTGCATAAAGATCATTTATTAAAAAAAAGACTTATATATTATCTTCCCGTAGGGTAAGTTATTGTAATGGGCCGAAAATCGAAATTGAAAATTTTTACATTTCTCGACGTTTTGAAGGTTTCTGAACATTTTGGCATACCTTAGAAAGAATGAATGTGTGTGTGTGTGTGTGTATATGTATGTATGGATACAAATTTCCAGTCACGTTTTCGGGCGCACGGATCAACCGATTTGAATGGTTCAAAAAATATTCGATTCCTATTGATAGGGAGAAGAGCTGATTAAGAGAGCTTGCAAAGGCAGGTCCAGCCGATTCAGAGATACGGAGCAAAGAGTACAGAAAATAGAAATCGACTTTTGAGAGAACGGAGTATCTAATCAGAGATCTAAAAAACATTCAATTAGAAATGATTGGAAAAAGTGTTCATTAGTTTTTGGCAAAGGCAGGTCCAGCCATTTCGAAGATACGGAGATAAATATGTAAAAATTGGAAGTTTTTGAGAGAACTAAGCGTCCGATTTAAATGATTCAAAGAACTTTCTGCTAGTCTTAACAAAATAATTGATTTTGAAAAAAAAATTTTTTTTTCAACTTTTCTTTTTCAAATTTTTTTTTTTTTTTTTGTATATCGAAAATAATTCAGATTTTATTTTTAATTTTGACTATAGTTCTAATATACTTTAAACAAATAATTTCAACTTTGCAATTCAGTTTATATCATTTTTATAAATATTAGACAATGTTACAATATTAATAATAATCTATTTGAAAACATGCAGTATTCCTCGAACATTTCGTTACGGTACGGGAAGTTCCAGCAATTTGCCTTAAGGCACGATGCCATACACCTCACTAGTTTTATATTATATTGAAATTGTGGCACAATTGTGGCAATTGTGGTTTCAAAATAAAATGTAAATTAATTTTTCGGGAATAATAGGGAAAGTACGGTCAAATTGGCATGGTGTTTTTTAATGATATTTATTTAATGATATTATAACCAGTCTTAATCATTTTTACTCATCTTTGTTTTTATGACTTTCACTAAGGTAGTATTTTAACGAAGTAAGAACTATAATCGCATATTAATTAAAGAAAAATGCAATTTGTTACAAAAACCACTTTGTCAATATAGTACGGACAAAATGATATATAGGTTAAGGACATAATAAAAGTATTCTTTGGGATATTAGCACATGAAGCATGAACTTAAAGGAAACAAATCATATATTGTAACCTACATTCGCTGGGCTCAGAACAGAAAAAGAGGGTTTTGCAACAAATGCAAGTGTGTTCTTTTTACTAGTGAATCTTTTGATCTGCTTTTAGCAATTATTTCGTTCATACTTGAAATAAAAGTTAAAAGCCAATCATATTTGAAAGGTTTTAATTTTTTTTGGTCCTGAATGCTTGCGAAATAGTACAATATGACTTTGTCAATTTTATAAGTATGTAAATTTGTTCAGAAATTGAACAAAAATGAATAATTAATTAAAGATCCACTAAACACCTGATTTTTGCATAAAGTTGATTTAATTGAAATATTTACAAAAAGAAATAAATAGGTCCGCAAGATTGCCCATATTTCTATTACTGATGCTCTATGTTATTGAAACGCACGACAATTATTGACATCGAAGAATAATGTAATAAAATATGTTAAACAAAATAAAATGACGAGAGTAAAAAATAGAATAACGAGAATGAAAATATGTAGAATAGAATAGAATATGAAAGAGTGCACAATTTTTCTTATAATTCGTTCGCTTATGAAGGTTATCAGAACTGGTGCGAGGCCAAAAATAAATGAATGGCAATTTAAACGCATGTTTTATGATTTTGATAATTACAGGCGACGTATACTAATCTTTGCAATGGAGAACGGCCAGACCTATGCCTATTCCTCAAAAATTTTGTGGGAAATTAGCCACTGATGAACGATTGGTTAAATAGAAATGCATTTGAGCAATCATTAAAGACTTAAATTTGCCTAAAAAATGTTCATAACTTTTAATTATGCATCGGATTTTTTATCTGATTTTAACAGCAATCAGAGCCTTACGTCCTCTGTGTAAGCTGTAACTTCTCTTTGCCTCGTATTTTTAGATGGTTACAAAACGATTGTTCCTTCCACATATGATTACTTTATTATTAGAATTAATTTTAAGGGGTTGACTATTATTCACTTGGAAACATGTTAAAGGTCTACATTCCCATGCGAAAACTGATATTGATACTGCTCGATTTCAGAGTTGTTCGTGGCGCGAACCTAGGACGCTCCTGATTGCAAATTGCAAAAAACAAATCATGTAGCTCGTGAGAGAACAATCCCGGCAATTGTTGCCATATTTGAGTGTATAAATTGAGCAATGTTTTCTACTCGCTCACATTATTTTTGAAATACTTTAAATGCTGTCTTTATTACATCTTCGGCTGGCATATTTTTAGCCCACGGTCATCTGTCTGCGTTGCGGCTCGCATGCCGCAATACAGTCAACCTATTACAATGCAACGCTAAAGGAAGGACCTTTTCGAAACCGTTTCTATTCTCGTGAGTCCACTTATCAAAGCTTATTATTATATTATAGTGTGATATGTATGTCTATAATGGTCAATATCAGTACTTCTTTAGAATAATACAATTGCAAGAAGCTCGGATTTTGCTTATATTAAATTATAAAAGTATTTCAAATATATGATACAAATCAACATATCAAGCTTTATGTTATAACTATGGGCGAACTTGATATGCTTTCCAGAACCAAACAAAGAACGATAAAGATGTTGGTCGATTCTTGATAATATTTGGTTTTGGATTAAAGAAAAAGACAGAAGAATAGATGTTATATATTAGTTTGTGGTGTATATATACACACAGACTTATATATATATAATATATATATATATATATATATATATATGTATACAAAACCCCAATTTGACTTTGGACAATTAGATTGTTCAAAACCAATTTATACTCATTTACCGCATAGATCTTTTTATTTTTAAGTTTACTCTATATAATCACAAAATTTATATTTAATATATTAAAATTAAAAAGACTTACTACTGGGTAACCTTTTAGATCTAATGTTTTATAATTTATATATCATCAAAATTACTGAATGTCTTCCTTTTTGTAAAGACAGATTGTAATTCAATAAAGAGAATTAACGTGAAAACCAAATCAGTTATATCACAACAAGTAACACATCAAACAACTATCTGACCTTTTTCAGTAAATTTCCCATTTAATGTATCATTGTAGAATGTAGTTTTTCAAAAAAAAAGTACTTAGTCCTTTTTACCCTATAGGCGGGGTAAAATGAAACGGCCAGGCGGCAAACAGGTTAAATGTCTTATTTTAACTTTTCAAAGGAATTTTACGAAATAATAGCTAAATTATTCAACCAATACAAAATATGAATTTCATGGGTACATGTTTTACAGAGATAATGCTGTATATTATCTTGATCTGGTAATTCGTCAGTAATGTTCATCAGCAGAATTTGAATGACTATTCATTTAATTTGTTTCTTGTAAAATTACGATTTTTAAACTAAATTAAAATTTTATTCAATATTTTTTATTGTTTACTCTTTTTTAAGGGTGCAGGTGCAGTTGGTCTTTTTCACCCCACCTACATGTAAGCTTTTACAAAGGTTATATAAAAAACTGTTGAATCTAATTTAAAATTAACAAAACATCTTATAATACAATTAAATAACGCATACTTAAAAATTATATTAAGGTCTCGTAAACTAGACGACAATGCTAACAATCAAGGAAAGTAATAACGAAAAAAAATACTTTTGTTGTGGATTTTCAAACATTTCGTTTATCTCTCGATAGCAACGTCGAGAGAATCAAGGTGATGGCTGGTTATACATCTTTTTCCCTTTACTTTCAAATGCGGTTAAGAGCGATGGGATCTGAATCAGAGGTCCCGGGTTCGATACCCACTTCGAGCAGCCTGTTGTCAGGCAGCAGTGACAACGATTTTCACTTGGAAATATAGATAGCAATATGTTTCCAAGTGAAAATAGCCCTCACCCGGCATTGCTGCACCAATAAAAAATCAGCCCTATTAGATTAATTCTAATAACAAAAATCATCAAATATGGATGGATTAACCATTGGGTTACCACCTAAAAAATACGAAGTGAGGAGAAGTTTCAGCCCAACAGCATGTAGGACGTAAGGTTCTGATTGCTGTTGAAAAAAATAATAATAAAAATAAAAAATAAAAAATAAAAAAAATAAAAACTTTCAAATATTGTTGTTAAAAAATTCTAACTTTACCTAAACTTGGATTTCGACTTTTTTGTTCGCATTGAGACATATTCTTGAAATGTTAATTTGCAGCCTTGCAAATGGTAATTTAAAGTTAACTTTAAAAAGTTTTTAGTTTATTTATTTTATGTTTGCTTTTCAAATAATGTTTTCCTAGTGTGGTATGTATCCATTTTTCACTTGTTTAATTTATTTTAATCTATAATATATTTTAAATTTAATCCTTTTAAACTTTGTAAAAATTATCTTAGATACTGATATTAAATTAAAAAAATGTGAATGATTTCGACACATACCGTGTCAAAACGTATAAATAAATAGATCATTATTTATTGTTCTTTTAATTGAACGATTTGCTGCAAATTTACATTTCAAGAATATACGAGTATATAGAACCGAAACCTTTTTGAACTATAACATAATAAATGATATACAAAAAATTGCATATCATTCGGGTACTGCGATCTGCTTTCGGGCAGCACCCTATTATTATTATTTTTATTATTATGTATATATATTTATAGTACATATTTCTAAATGTAGGTATGTACAGCATTCGGTTATATATTCTTTTATGACGTTTATATTAATCTCAAGGTTATGTTTACGGCATTCATGCGACCTGTAATCGTTGTGAGACATCGTCATAACTCTATTATCACTTTTCTTTCGCTAGTTGTTAACATGCAATGCGTCAACTTTTCCCTCCTTGCTCACGACATTAAAGGGCCATCATTTCTAGTGAATTGCCTGACATCACACCATGTTAACCCCGCTAAGCATTTGCTGTGTTCTTGACATGCCTGAAATATTTCATTGAAAGTATTTATGAATATTATTACTGTGTACGATGCGATATTTTCGGAATCTATTCGATAGTAATAACATTAGTTAGGCTTGGATTTTACAGTTATTGTGGGTAAAATTTATATATTCTTGACCTACTTTGGTAATCACACTGTTTATAGACTACTGTTATTTACTGATTATAATTTTATGAATTTATAATATAATGATTTTAACTTCAACAACATTTTCTTATATTTTTGGAATATTATTATTAATAGGGCAGGGCGGGGCACAAAGGTCCAATTTGACTTTGAGCAATCATTTTGTGAAAACCAAATTAATTATATCACAATAAATACTATATATCAAACAAACATATCTGATTATGTTTATAGTCCAGTCATTTAAGCTTAAATTAGATAAGAATCTCGGAATTCGAGAGACCCAGCAGTAAGTCTGTGAATACTGGTATATTGACACCCTAAAAGTTGTCTCAAAACCTACATATGGTAGGGTGTACGCAACTATAAATTTTAAGGTCAAAGGTCAAAAAATCGTTTTTTTGCGCTTTTTTGTAAATATCTCATTTCCTATGGACATTTTTGCTACTTGTATTTATTATCAATATGTAGAATACAAAATTCTCTACAAATTTTGTTTGAAAAAATTTTTCATACGTTGAACCGTTTTTGAGATAGACAGCGGGTATATAAGAAGGACAGCCAGGCCAAAAGATCCATCATTTTATTTTAAATTTTGAAAATTATATAGAATACTAGCTACATTATTGAATAAGTGCGATGCAGTTCAATTATAACAAAATTAAAAATCACAATTTAAATATGTATTTTTGAACATAAATAAACAAAAAAAATTATCAACCCTTACTACTTCATAAATCTTGCTTTGGTAATTATTTCGGCTAAATTTATTATAATCAAACTCATTATTCTTGAAATACAATAAATACAATAAGAGAAATACAACTTCTGTTTGCAACACATATATATATATGTATAGTATAACACATATATTATATATAATATATACATATATATATATATATATATATATATATATATATATATATATATAGTGGGCAAATTTTTTATACAAAGTGCACTGGATACAACTTGAGTTTGTTACTTGTATGTCAGATGAAAACATTATTAGAGCTGGAATTACTATTACATAATTCAATTTATTTCTTGTATAATTGCTTTTTAACTTATTTTACATTTTTCTTCACTATTTTCTTATTGTTTACATCTAGCCAGTATGATAGGCCAGTAATGTTTAGATGGTTCTTTTTATCCCAATTGCATGTAAGCTATTCTGGAAGTTATGAAATAAAACTGTCGAATCTAACTTAAAAATAACGATACAACAATTACAACCATAGAAAAACAAGTATGAACCACCTTAAATGAATACATTTTTTGAAACAGTTAACAAACGTATAATTAAAATTTTAATTTAGGTATCGTAAACTAAATAACCATGATCAAAAAAGGCTAACTACGAATAAAAATACTTTTGTTAAGAATTTGACAATGTAACCGTTTATCTCCTGATGCGATGTTCTCCGATTTGAGGCGATAAATGATTACTCATCATTTTTCCTCTACTTTAAAATAGTATCGTTATAAAAATCCACAATTTACTTGTTTTTTTTAGATAATGGTGGTGGACCTTTTTACCTTTAACGTTTGTTTCAATGCTCGCTTTTTTTGTAACCAGTTAACTGTGATTGATAAAGATATTCGTCATGAAGAAGTAGCAGAATTTTGTGTATTGACGCGTATAATCGTCATATGTGTAAAACAGTGACCAATGAAATTAAAATTTTTGAAAAATTAGAACAAATTATATTCTGAAATGACAAGTAGTTGTATAAGTGGCACTTTACCTTAAGGCAAGTTGCATGACAATCAATGAAAATTAAGATAAACTATTAAAATAATATTTTCTACTATTTATTTTGAAAATAGATATTGTTTTCATCAAAAATTGCAAATGGATTATCATATATGTATAGTAAATGGGAAAAACAGGATTATTAAATTTGTATAGTAAATGAGAAAGTAAGATCTGTAGAGGGAAATAGTTTGTTTACAGACGTTGTAAAGTATTCAATGGTATTTTATAATATATTATTTGAGAGAAATAATTTAAATCTAAATTCCGGAAGTAAAATAAAATTTTATTTGTAAAATCCATTTTTTCTCTATATGCATAAGGGATGTTAGTAGAAATTAGGCAGCAATATATTGTGTTAAATAGTCCACCATTTGATAATATTTAATGAATGATAATATAGAATAGGCAAAAGATAGAATATATTGGGAAAGTATGCAAGTATTTTCATTTATACTAATAATAAAAAAATAATTTAAATCGACATGAAATATTAAATTCTTTACTGAATTATTTCCAATGCTGTTTTTTGAGGTCTGAACTGAGGGTCGTGATTGATTAAAACTAAAGATATATTCAAAACCGATTTTAAAACAGTATGTTTATTAAGACAATTGAGAAAATACTACTGCTAAAGCTTTTATATCGTGTATTTGTATTATTGGGCTACGATATTGATTAGCAAGTTGGCGAATGGAGACGCTACCGTAAACGGTAAGACGGAATACGTTCTTGTATGGACAGAGAGCTGAGAAATGGAAAAATATTATTTACAAATAGTCTTAATTTGTTTAACATATAAGCAAAATTTGATGTTAAAAGCACCTAATGTAATTTTGCAAGGTAATTAGTATTTTTCACTTATTTTTTTTTTGTTTTCATTAGACATTATTCATTCTTGACGGGGGATGGGGTTATGAAAATACAATTCAATATACAATTAAATATACTATAATACTATTTGAGATTTTAATTTTTCTTTTTTTTTGAATATTTTAATAAATAAAAATATTAACAGAGTGAGTAATTGTAGTTCAAAACTTAATATCTAGACAACTTTAAATTTGCCTATCTGTAAAATCAATGCTTTAGAAACAAATTAATATTTATAGATTTTTTCAATATAATTGCATACAGATGGATTTGCTCAACTATGATCAAAGTTTGCGGTTTGCATTATCATTTACACATTGCAATCGGTAGCTGAACATGTAATTGAATTTTAATGGGCCACTTTTTTGTGAGAAAAAGTTTATAAATGAGAATGATTTAAATTTGAAGTTACAATTATTGCTTATTTAATTACTATTTTCTCAAACAGAATATTACGTATGTTGTAATGGTAGATACTAAATTGAACCAAACAGTATTAAACAATATACAATAGAACCTCTATTATCGGACCTCAGTTATACGGATTTGCGATTATCCGGACTACCAACCAATGTATATATACTGTGACCATTTATATGTATGTACATATCTGCAATTCGTATTTTTGCATGAATAATGGTGCAATTTAGTAATGTATGTAATATAAATCGAAGAAAATATTTATGTACATCATAAAAAAGTTTTGGTGAGGATCACTTTGATTAATTTGATATTGAGTGGACTGTAAATTATAAATATTTCATCACCATAAGAAGATGTGAATAAAACCACTATTTAATTTATGACATATATTGAACTACGCTCTACAACCTTCTTCTCTTATTACATTTGCTAGACTCCCTTATTATTATATGTTACAGGTATTTATATTCATATAATTGTACCCCCTACCCCGAAGGGTCCCGGGTTAAATAAAAGCCCTGGTCAAATCTTGACCATACTGCCGGCCCTGCATTATAATTAATGCTGAACAATTGATTAAATATTACAAAATATGAATTCTTATTATCTAATATCTTTTACCTGTAACTTATTATCTATCATTTTATTATATATTTCTTAATTAGTAATTAGTAGAACATATATCAAAAGTAAAATTAACATTAAAATTGAACTATAAAAATTACAAATAATACATTTTAGTCAAATCATCTAAACATACATGTGTAAGTGTATCAAAGAATACGATTAAAATGAACTCTGAATTATAAAAATATAATCATTTAGTTGAAATTATCCAAACATATATGCATAGGTATCAGTAAATACATCAGTTTTATAACCATTACATGATACATTAGTTAACAATATTAATATCACCTGTAAAATCTATCAAGACATATTTTTGATTCCGTAGATGGCGACATTGTAACTGTCGGCTCTTAATTATAATTAAATGCAGACGTAAATCAAAATTGAAAATGTATTATTATTCTTAGTGACATCACTGTTAACAAGTCAGTTAATTATTACGCAATACATCAGTTAACGCGTCTATATAAAAAATAGACCACGTGATAGATTGAAGCGACTTGTAACATCTTCATAAACGCGAGTGATCGGTTTGTTGTATAAAAGCTAGTAAAACCGAATTTAATATTCCGACTTCTATCCGTTTGTCTCATGTCGCGAACAATGTTGCAATCATTAATAAATATTACGTACAATGTAATTACTCTACTGAGACTACTACTTACTTCTTTAAAACTAAATTGGCATAGCCCAATTGCGCAATGCATCTGCCGCCAAACGAAAGTTAAGATCCTTGTCAAAAGTTAAATGTTTATACGTGTATGTGCAAGAAATGGTGCACAAACAGTTCCATAATTACAGGATTCAAAATATTTTAATTTTTTATCGGGGCTTCTGCACCGCCAATTCTTGTTTCGCGAAAGTTTTTTTGAAAAGAATGGTTCACACGTTTCTTTGTGTGTCGATAATTTATGTAACTTTTCAACGCGTGTAACTTTACCATGTTTAGTGAGAGATTCTGTGACGGATATATGATTATTATTTGCCTTGCTATTGATTATATTTGACTCATATCTACCCGTTAGTGTCCAACCGAATACCGTGTTTTGTAAAATAGGCTTAGCGGGACCTAGAATAATTCTTTCGTTACCGAGAATTTCGAAAAACGAAAAACGTATCAACCCTATCAGCATATCTATTTCGCGAGGTATATCGAAGTTTGGATCCGAAAGAATTAATCCAATTGGCAGATTTAGTTTAGAAATTTGAATTTGCTGCGCAGGTAGTGGACTCGATATTTTCTCGAGCACAAATGCATTTATTTTTTTTACAAATGTGTTATCTTCATTCAATATTTCTAAGTTTATAAAATTATTTGATTGCGTTGAAATCCATCAACACCGTGCAGTTTAAGGCTCGTTGATTGAGATTTTACGCCCAATTTTTTAAATAGCGATTTTGATATTATATTAATTTCCGAACCTGAATCCAATATTGCTCGAATTTTAACACGGCTTCCTTTATTACTTTTCGCAAACAAATTTACTGTAGGTAAAAGTGCACCCCCCGTCGCGAGATTTGTATTCATAACCATATTAGACGTATTGCTAGCATTGTCGGGTTCGTCTATACCTGGCCGATTAATATTTATTTGCTTATCTTTATGGAGCAAACTATGATGTTTCTGAGAACATATCCCACATCTATACCTTTTAAAGCATTTATGTCGTAAATGTCCCCTTTTCAAACAATTAGAACATAATCCGTTGCCGCTAATAAAATTCTCCCGATCAGATAATGCCATAGAAAGAAATTTGGAGCAATTTACTAAATAATGATTATTATTGCATAAAGCGCATGCATTGTCAACATTATTTGATCGGGACAATAAGGATTTCCTCTCTGTAGAGTTGTATTTATTTAAGGTATTTAAATTTATTCCTTGTGATATTTCCAATGCCGTTCTTTGTTGGTCTAAAAACGTGAAAATTTCCAACACCGTCGGTAACTGTTTTTGGCATCTGCAACTATTAAATTTAACCCTAGTACTTATGTCAAATTTATTCAATAATAAAAAGCTATAACTGATCCCAATTATCAACATTAGTGTTAATAGCCTTAAGCGAATTAATAATTTGCTGAGCGTTATTAGAAAAAGATTTTATGTTTGATGAATTTAATTTAGACAGTGAAGGTAAATCTGTTAATGCTTGTAAATAGGAATAAGTAATTAGGCAAACATTCTCAAATTTCGCGCACAATAAATCTAACGCTATCTGGTAATTACTGTCACTCAACTGCAAATTATTAATTGCTTCTGCGGCTTCTCCGATCAAATGTCCTTTTAAATAATAAAATTTCTGTACGTTAGACAAACTATTATTATTGTGAATAGTTGCATAAAATAAT
The DNA here is from genome assembly GCF_003426905.1 of Ctenocephalides felis. NCBI lineage: Eukaryota > Metazoa > Arthropoda > Insecta > Siphonaptera > Pulicidae > Ctenocephalides > Ctenocephalides felis. The sequence continues at coordinate 31,779 of NW_020536471.1, read as the reverse complement.
TCTTTAAACCCTACCCAATTTTTGTACGATCCGTCAAATTTTGGTATCGAAATGTCGGGCAACTTTATTTGCGGTTCGCTATCTACATTTTTCTTATTAACGGGCTCTGAAATTGTGCTTAACAAACGTTCTAATTTAAAGATTACCTCTATATATAAATCATCGATCACTTGCGCTTCTGAAGTGTGCTCATCAGATAATTCATTAATTGAATCTTGTATATTTTCAAAATTAAAATAATCTTTTTCATGCCGCGTTTTTAAAACGTTTAATAAATTTGTAGGCTCTCCTTGAAGATCCCTACTCAAGGTTTTTTCAAATTTAATTTTAATATTTTGGCGTTTAGATAATAACCTTTTTAATTCTGCCATTTTGATTAAATATCACGAAAACTCGAAAAATATTAAAAATAATAATTATAATTTAATACTTATGAAAATAATTTTACCGAAATGTTATGGGACGCGTTAACTGTTACAATTGATTTTACTAAATTATGTATTATATATGGCAATTAAATGACATCTAATATTCAGACTAGTATCTCAAAATTTTCAATTACAACATTTTCAACAATTATTCCAACAAAGCACTTGACAATCAAGGTAAAGAATAATAAAAATATTCACTAATACTATTGAATTATTAACAATATCCCTATGATAAGACTATTTCGGTCAAGACATTAATGTTGTATGCTCGACAAATGAAGCAAAATCCATAAAATATTATTCTGGTAAAACAGAACAATAAGAACAATAGAAATCTAGCAAATAAATCGACTTAGCTGATATTTCTCTGGAGGAGTGTCCATTTGCAGCATCCGACAACTAGTGGCCAAGATAAATCTGCTTCCAATGGTTGAATAAACTTCCTGCAGGAACCAGCTATGCGTACGCAGTATTGTTAATAGTTCTAAACAATACGCAGCAGTCGTCCTTTGAGATCTTGAAGAGTTGTATTGAAATGCTATATTGGCTAGCAATTTGCTCCAGTCGGGTTCTCGAACGGACCGATTGTCTCAAATCCGTGATGACATACAACAAACCACTACACGACTCAATATAGCACGAGATCAAAATCACAAATCACAGTATATTATTCCACTTGTAGTTTTTATATTCGGATCAGATCGACAATTTATGATCTAAAATTTGGCTTAATGTGACCAATTTTGATCTAAAATTCGGCTCGAAATGGACCAATTATGGTGAGGATCACTTTGATTAATTTGATATTGAGTGGACTGTAAATTATAAATATTTCATCACCATAAGAAGATGTGAATAAAACCACTATTTAATTTATGACATATATTGAACTACACTCTACAACCTTCTTCTCTTATTACATTTGCTAGACTCCTTATTATTATATGTTACAGGTATTTATATCATATAATTGTACCCCCTACCCCGAAGGGTCCCGGTTAATAAAAGCCCTGGTCAAATCTTGACCAGTTTTAATTTCTTAACATAGATTTTCGTTGATATCTATGTATGTAATTGCTATTTTTAATAAATACACAACATTATACTTCATACATTCGATTATCCGGATTTTTAATTATCCGAATGCCTATCGACATAAATTAGTCCGGTTAATCGAGGTTCTACTACATGTATTTGCAATAATAAATTTGTTTTTAGGCGTGGTTACATATAATTTTATAATATTATTTATTATTATAATAGTTTTACAACAGCTTATATATATTTATAAAAATTATGATACACGGCCTGGTGTCAATTTATGTAGTTGTGACTTGCTAAGTGACATGTTTTTTTTCTGATCATATCAATAACGTATTCAAACAAAAGTATACATCTATTTCCTGCTTTAGGTATATATAAGTCCCATAAAAAACCGTGTTCCTCGAAAAATTTACTTTTTTATGGAAAACCGTGCTAAATGTAAATCACTATGAAAAGACCTTTTGGTCAATTTTCAATATGATGAATAACAGACATATTGAAAGTTATTTGAATAAATATTAATATATTTAAATTCAATCACATTTAATAAATTATAAAAATAATAATTTATTTCAATAATAAAACAAATATAAAAAAACCTAAATATTTTATTTAATTCAGAGATAAACATTAAAATTCATTCATGTTGATTGCGATGATAAATGAGACTTGTTTCATTTTCGTTTTAATTCTTCAAATAAACTAGCTTATACACACATAAAATTTAGTTTTGATCATGAAACGGTGATTTCTCATCTTATCCACATATTTCCATCATAGACATTAACAACTAAGAATTCGTAACTGTAACATTTTGATAGTAAAACAATGAAAATGTTATTTTGTTTACAGACAAATTATTTTTTAGTGTGTATAATTTAGTGTCAATGTAGAATTGATGAATTTTGTTATAAAAAATGTATTTTCAAAAACAGTGTAAGATCGAAAACTGTTAAACGAGTACCGTGTAAAACGGGGAATAGCTGCATAGGTATACTTTGTAATCGATTGTATTTTTCTGCATCTTGTGATTGTTCGTTGTTTACGAAATGTCGTCTAGCCATCCGTTCATGGGGGCGCCAAGTGGCTGTGTAAAGGATAGTGAACCGGGTCCACGAGACGAAGACCAGCAGCATAGAGTACGGACGTTGATAAATTACTAGAGCAAATCCACTTTGTTGCCTTTGACGAGTTTTCTTGGCCGTTGTCGTACGTGATGGGGACATGTGTTCTTTTTGGTCAACCGAATTAAACTGGTTCTCCGGTAGGACCGTGCATGGAAATATATGAATACATTGATATTTTTCTACACATACAAACACAAAAGCACATATACACATCGCACGGTTTCATATATATATATCTTACTTCCATTACTTCCTCATTACTTCTATTCAATTAATTTTTATTCTCAAATCTTTTATACACGATTGAACTATTTAATAATAATACTATTTCAAACTATTTTTAACATTATTTCAAATTATTTTTAACAGTATTTCTATATTTTGCCGGAACTCACTCCGAACATCCGGCGTGTGAATCGGGAACGCTACTCATGAGCTAATCCCGCCACAAGATATTTATGTAAGCAGACCAACTGCAATTGGTATAGAATTTGTATTAGTATAGAATTTTTTTAATTTTATATATTGAGTGGTTATGGTACGATTACCACCTAGGTCATCTTGACATTAAGCAATAGGGGAGACTGAATACGGTTGTGCCAGGGTATGGTAGTGACAGTCGCCATTAGAGCTAAACTATACTGATTCATAACGATGGTTTGTTTTTAAAAGTGTGCGTTCGTTATGGTTGTGACATGTGGTTGAGGGTCTTGTCCTTTCCGGTGAAGATTAAATATATAAAGAAAAATCTATCTTAACTAACACATATACTAAAGAGAAATGGAACGAAAAATTCAATACAAAAAAAAAAATTCACAAAGATTTCTTGCTAGCTTTGTTTAGAAAGTCACGTTTTGTTATATATTGTTATATTATATTTTTAAGCTCTGTTTAAATGATCATGGTATGTTGTTTACATATTTCTAAAATGAAAGTCATTATGAACCATTTTCATGTTTATATCTATTGTTTTTTTTTTACTTAGTTTTATGCGTGTCACAACCGTCCTTGGGTATGGACGCTTGTGACACTCGCCGTTTTCTAATATGATTTGATTTTATGACTAAATCCATCGTATTTAAGGTTTTTCAGTTTTTCCATGTAGACTAATGTTCAAGTCACCATTTATTTTACTTTTCTCCCGGCTAACTGGTAAATTAATAAAATTATGGCTGATCAAAAAAAGTGGCACAACCGTACTCTGACTCTTCTACTGATATCAGATTTAAACTTAAAATTATAGATTTAGAGCAATAGTGATGAACTATATTGTCACATCACTATTAAAAATATATTTAAAATCTCAACTGGTTATAACTCAAAATATAATGGTTAACCCAGTGGGGGTTGCCTTCTCGAATGGCCTAAGACAAATTACTGCAAATAGTGTTAATTCTAGAAAGCTGGGAGCAATTGTGTCCTTAATTTTGACTGTAGGCCTAAAAATGTTATTTAGTGTTACAGATTTAATTTGATATGTTCTATATGGTTAATATAATATTATTATATGGTTACTTTGTTATATGCATTTATAGTAAATCTATTCATGAAATCTGAATGTGGAATTAGATTTTAAACTAACCAAAAATGATTGTACTATTAACACTAACAGTCAGTTATTCTAAATTGTATAAAAAACTAGGCATACTTTTTATATTTGTATCTCCCAGGGTTAAATTTATTGATATAACACTTGATCTGGGCAAATATTGGTCTCGTATTTCTCGAAGCTTTTAAACTTCTTGAGAGCAAACAAATAAAAATAAATGAAGCCAAATGGAAAGTTTCATCAAATATTTCGCGTGGAGTGCGGAAAAGCGCACTAGCAATTCAATTTTCTTCTCAGATAGTTAAAGAGGTTCTGAAGCCGCGAGCAATCCTTGCTCTGCAGGTTCTGTAATTAAAGTTTTACGTCATTCAAAAATCTACTACTTCTATAACACCTTAATGTAA
>NW_020536471.1:0-26224 GCF_003426905.1 Ctenocephalides felis | reverse complement strand
CCCCATGAACGGATGGCTAGACGACATTTCGTAAACAACGAACAATCACAGATGCAGAAAAATACAATCGATTACAAAGTATACCTATGCAGCTATTCCCCGTTTTACACGGTACTCGTTTAACAGTTTTCGATCTTACACTGTTTTTGAAAATACTTTTTTTATAACAAATTCAATCAATTCTACATTGACACTATTATACACACTAAAAAATATTTGTCTGTAAACAAAATAACATTTTCATTGTTTTACTATCAAAATGTTACAGTTACGAATTCTTAGTTGTTAATGTCTATATGGAAATATGTGGATAAGATGAGAAATCACCGTTCATGATCAAAACTAAATTTTATGTGTGTATAAAGCTTAGTTTATTTGAAGAATTAAAACAAAATGAAACAAGTCTCATTTATCATCGCAATCAACATGATGAATTTAATGTTTCTCTCTGAATTAAATAAAATATTAGGTTTTTTTATATTTGTTTTATTATTGAAATAATTATATTTTTTATAATTATTATGTGATTGAATTTAATATATTAATTTTATTCAAATACTTTCAATATGTCTGTTATTCATCATATTGAAAATTGACCAAAAGGTCTTTCATAGTGATTTACATTAGCACGTTTTCCATAAAAAAGTAATTTTTCGAGGAACACGGTTTTTTATGGGACTTATATCTACCTAAAGCAGGAAATCGATGTATACTTTTGTTTGAATACGTTTTGATATGATCCATGAAAAAAACATGTCACTTAGCAAGTCACAACTACTACATAAATTGACACCAGGCCGTGTATCATAATTTTTATAAATATATATAAGCTGTTTTAAAACTATTATAATATAATAATATTATAAATTAATGTAACCAACCACGCCTAAAAACAAATTTATTATTGCAAATACATGTAGTAGAACCTCGATTAACCGGACTAATTTATGTCGATAGGCATTCGGATAATTAAAATTCCGGATAATCGAATGTATGAAGTATAATGTTGTGTATTTATTAAAAATAGCAATTACATACATAGATATCAACGAAAATCTATGTTAAGAAATTAACACTGGTCAAGATTTGACCAGGGCTTTTATTTAACCCGGGACCCTTCGGGGTAGGGGGTACATTTATATGAATATAAATACCTGTAACATATAATAATAAGGGAGTCTAGCAAATGTAATAAGAGAAGAAAGTTCAATATATGTCATAAATTAAATAGTGGTTTTATTCACATCTTCTTATGGTGATGAAATATTTATAATTTACAGTCCACTCAATATCAAATTAATCAAAGGATCCTCACCATAATTGGTCCATTTCGAGCCGAATTTTAGATCAAATTGGTCACATTAAGCCAAGTTTAGATCATAAATTGTCGATCTGATCCGAATATAAAAACTACAAGTGGAATAATATACTGTGATTTGTGATTTTGATCTCGTGCTATATTGAGTCGTGTAGTGGTTGTTGTATGTCATCACGGATTTGAGACAATCGGTCCGTTCGAGAACCCGACTGGAGCAAATTGCTAGCCAATATAGCATTTCAATACAAACTCTTCAGATCTCAAGGACGACTGCTGCGTATTGTTTAGAACTATTAACACTACTGCGTACGCATAACTGGTTCCTGCAGGAAGTTTATTCACAACCATTGGAAGCAGATTTATCTGGCCACTAGTTGTCGGATGCGGCAAATGGACACTCCTACCTCCAGAGAAATATCAGCTAAGTCGATTTATTTTGCTAGATTTCTATTGTTTCTATTGTTCTGTTTTACCAGAATAATATTTTATGATTTTTGCTTCATTTGTCGAGCATACAACATTAATGTCTTGACCGAAATAGTCTTATCATAGGGATATTGTTAATAATTCAATAGTATTAGTGAATATTTTTATTATTCTTTACCTTGATTGTCCAGTGCTTTGTTGGAATAATTGTTGAAAATGTTGTACGTTAAAATTTTGAGATACTAGTTCTGAATATTAGATGTCATTTAATTGCCATATATAATACATATTTAGTAAAATCAATTGTAACAGTTAACGCGTCCCATAACATTTCGGTAAAATTATTTTCATAAGTATTAAATTATAATTATTATTTTTAATATTTTTCGAGTTTTCGTGATATTAATCAATGGCAGAATTAAAAAGGTTATTATCTAAACGCCAAAATATTAAAATTAAATTGAAAAAACCTTGAGTAGGGATCTTCAAGGAGAGCCTACAAATTTATTAAACGTTTTAAAAACGCGGCATGAAAAAGATTATTTTAATTTTGAAAATATACAAGATTCAATTAATGAATTATCTGATGAGCACACTTCAGAAGCGCAAGTGATCGATGATTTATATATAGAGGTAATCTTTAAATTAGACGTTTGTTAAGCACAATTTCAGAGCCCGTTAATAAGAAAAATGTAGATAGCGAACCGCAAATAAAGTTGCCCGACATTTCGATACCAAATTTGACGGATCGTACAAAAAATTGGGTAGGGTTTAAAGAATATTTTATGCAACTATTCACAATAATAATAGTTTGTCTAACGTACAGAAATTTTATTATTTAAAAGGACATTTGATCGGAGAAGCCGCAGAAGCAATTAATATTTGCATTGAGGACAGTAATTATCAGATAGCGTTAGATTTATTATGCGCGATTTGAGAATGTTTGCCTAATTACTTATTCTTATTTACAAGCATTAACTGATTTACCTTCATTGTCTAACTAAATTCATCAAACATAAAATCTTTTTCAATAACGCTCAGCAAATTATTAATTCGCTTAAGGCTATTAACACTAATGTAGATAATTGGGATCAGTTATTAGCCTTTTTATTGTTGATAAATTTGACATAAGTACTAGGGTTAAATTTAATAGTTGCAGATGCCAAAACAGTTACCGACGGTGTTGGAAATTTTCACGTTTTTAGACCAACAAAGAACGGCATTGGAAATATCACAAGGAATAAATTTAAATACCTTAAATAAATACAACTCTACAGAGAGGAAATCCTTATTGTCCCGATCAAATAATGTTGACAATGCATCGTTTTATGCAATAATAATCATTATTTTTAAATTGCTCCAAATTTCTTTCTATGGCATTATCTGATCGGAGAATTTTATTAGCGGCAACGGATTATGTTCTAATTGTTTGAAAAGGGGACATTTACGACATAAATGCTTTAAAAGGTATAGATGTGGGATATGTTCTCAGAAACATCATAGTTTGCTCCATAAAGATAAGCAAATAAATATTAATCGGCCAGGTATAGACGAACCCGACAATGCTAGCAATACGTCTAATATGGTTATGAATACAAATCTCGCGACGGGGGGTGCACTTTTACCTACAGTAAATTTGTTTGCGAAAAGCAATAAAGGAAGCCGTGTTAAAATTCGAGCAATATTGGATTCTGGTTCGGAAATTAATATAATATCAAAATCGCTATTTAAAAAATTGGGCGTAAAATCTCAATCAACGAGCCTTAAACTGCACGGTATTGATGGAATTTCAACGCAATCAAATAATTTTATAAACTTAGAAATATTGAATGAAGATAACACATTTGTAAAAAAAATAAATGCATTTGTGCTCGAGAAAATATCGAGTCCACTACCTGCGCAGCAAATTCAAATTTCTAAACTAAATCTGCCAATTGGATTAATTCTTTCGGATCCAAACTTCGATATACCTCGCGAAATAGATATGCTGATAGGTGTTGATACGTTTTTCGAAATTCTCGGTAACGAAAGAATTATTCTAGGTCCCGCTAAGCCTATTTTACAAAACACGGTATTCGGTTGGACACTAACGGGTAGATATGAGTCAAATATAATCAATAGCAAGGCAAATAATAATCATATATCCGTCACAGAATCTCTCACTAAACATGGTAAAGTTACACGCGTTGAAAGTTACATAAATTATCGACACACAAAGAAACGTGTGAACCATTCTTTTCAAAAAAACTTTCGCGAAACAAGAATTGGCGGTGCAGAAGCCCCGATAAAAAAATTAAAATATTTTGAATCCTGTAATTATGGAACTGTTTGTGCACCATTTCTTGCACATACACGTATAAACATTTAACTTTTGACAAGGATCTTAACTTTCGTTTGGCGGCAGATGCATTGCGCAATTGGGCTATGCCAATTTAGTTTTAAAGAAGTAAGTAGTAGTCTCAGTAAAGTAATTACATTGTACGTAATATTTATTAATGATTGCAACATTGTTCGCGACATGAGACAAACGGATAGAAGTCGGAATATTAAATTCGGTTTTACTAGCTTTTATACAACAAACCGATCACTCGCGTTTATGAAGATGTTACAAGTCGCTTCAATCTATCACGTGGTCTATTTTTTATTATAGACGCGTTAACTGATGTATTGCGTAATAATTAACTGACTTGTTAACAGTGATGTCACTAAGAATAATAATACATTTTCAATTTTGATTTACGTCTGCATTTAATTATAATTAAGAGCCGACAGTTACAATGTCGCCATCTACGGAATCAAAAATATGTCTTGATAGATTTTACAGGTGATATTAATATTGTTAACTAATGTATCATGTAATGGTTATAAAACTGATGTATTTACTGATATACCTATGCATATATGTTTGGATAATTTCAACTAAATGATTATATTTTTATAATTCAGAGTTCATTTTAATCGTATTCTTTGATACACTTACACATGTATGTTTAGATGATTTGACTAAAATGTATTATTTGTAATTTTTATAGTTCAATTTTAATGTTAATTATACTTTTGATATATGCTCTACTAATTACTAGTAAGAAATATATAATAAAATGATAGATAATAAGTTACAGGCTAAAAGATATTAGATAATAAGAATTCATATTTTTGTAATATTTAATCAATTGTTCAGCATTAATTATAATGCAGGGCCGGCAGTATGGTCAAGATTTGACCAGGGCTTTTATTTAACCCGGGACCCTTCGGGGTAGGGGGTACATTTATATGAATATAAATACCTGTAACATATAATAATAAGGGAGTCTAGCAAATGTAATAAGAGAAGAAGGTTGTAGAGCGTAGTTCAATATATGTCATAAATTAAATAGTGGTTTTATTCACATCTTCTTATGGTGATGAAATATTTATAATTTACAGTCCACTCAATATCAAATTAATCAAAGTGAACCTCACCAAACACTTTTTTATGTATGTACATAAATATTTTCTTCGATTTATATTACATACATATACTAAATTGCACCATTATTCATGCAAAAATACGAATTGCAGATATGTACATACATATAAATTGGTCACAGTATATATACATTGGTTGGTAGTCCGGATAATCGCAAATCCGTATAACTGAGGTCCAGATAATAGAGGTTCTATTGTATATTGTTTAATACTGTTTGGTTCAATTTAGTATCTACCATTACAACATACGTAATATTCTGTTTGAGAAAATAGTAATTAAATAAGCAATAATTGTAAGCTTCAAAATTTAAATCATTCTCATTTATAAACTTTTTCTCACAAAAAAGTGGCCCATTAAAATTCAATTACATGTTCAGCTACCGATTGCAATGTGTAAATGATAATGCAAACCGCAAACTTTGATCATAGTTGAGCAAATCCATCTGTATGCAATTATATTGAAAAAATCTATAAATATTAATTTGTTTCTAAAGCATTGATTTTACAGATAGGCAAATTTAAAGTTGTCTAGATATTAAGTTTTGAACTACAATTACTCACTCTGTTAATATTTTTACTTTTATTAAAATATTCAAAAAAAAAAGAAAAATCAAAATCTCAAATAGTATTATAGTATATTTAATTGTATATTGAATTGTATTTTCATAACCCCATCCCCCGTCAAGAATGAATAATGTCTAATGAAAACAAAAAAAAAATAAGTGAAAATACTAATTACCTTGCAAAATTACATTAGGTGCTTTTAACATCAAATTTTGCTTATATGTTATAACAAATTAAGACTATTTGTAAATAATATTTTTCCATTTCTCAGCTCTCTGTCCATACAAGTAACGTATTCCGTCTTACCGTTTACGGTAGCGTCTCCATTCGCCAACTTGCTAATCAATATCGTAGCCCAATAATACAAATACACGATATAAAAGCTTTAGCAGTAGTATTTTCTCAATTGTCTTAATAAACATACTGTTTTAAAATCGGTTTTGAATATATCTTTAGTTTTAATCAATCACGACCCTCAGTTCAGACCTCAAAAAACAGCATTGGAAATAATTCAGTAAAGAATTTAATATTTCATGTCGATTTAAATTATTTTTTTATTATTAGTATAAATGAAAATACTTGCATACTTTCCCAATATATTCTATCTTTTGCCTATTCTATATTATCATTCATTAAATATTATCAAATGGTGGACTATTTAACAACTATATTGCTGCCTAATTTCTACTAACATCCCTTATGCATATAGAGAAAAAATGGATTTTACAAATAAAATTTTATTTTACTTCCGGAATTTTAGATTTAAATTATTTCTCTCAAATAATATATTATAAAATACCATTGAATACTTTACAACGTCTGTAAACAAACTATTTCCCTCTACAGATCTTACTTTCTCATTTACTATACAAATTTAATAATCCTGTTTTTCCCATTTACTATACATATATGATAATCCATTTGCAATTTTTGATGAAAACAATATCTATTTTCAAAATAAATAGTAGAAAATATTATTTTAATAGTTTATCTTAATTTTCATTGATTGTCATGCAACTTGCCTTAAGGTAAAGTGCCACTTATACAACTACTTGTCATTTCAGAATATAATTTGTTCTAATTTTTCAAAATTTTAATTTCATTGGTCACTGTTTTACACATATGACGATTATACGCGTCAATACACAAAATTCTGCTACTTCTTCATGACGAATATCTTTATCAATCACAGTTAACTGGTTACAAAAAAAGCGAGCATTGAAACAAACGTTAAAGGTAAAAAGGTCCACCACCATTATCTAAAAAAAACAAGTAAATTGTGGATTTTTATAACGATACTATTTTAAAGTAGAGGAAAAATGATGAGTAATCATTTATCGCCTCAAATCGGAGAACATCGCATCAGGAGATAAACGGTTACATTGTCAAATTCTTAACAAAAGTATTTTTATTCGTAGTTAGCCTTTTTTGATCATGGTTATTTAGTTTACGATACCTAAATTAAAATTTTAATTATACGTTTGTTAACTGTTTCAAAAAATGTATTCATTTAAGGTGGTTCATACTTGTTTTTCTATGGTTGTAATTGTTGTATCGTTATTTTTAAGTTAGATTCGACAGTTTTATTTCATAACTTCCAGAATAGCTTACATGCAATTGGGATAAAAAGAACCATCTAAACATTACTGGCCTATCATACTGGCTAGATGTAAACAATAAGAAAATAGTGAAGAAAAATGTAAAATAAGTTAAAAAGCAATTATACAAGAAATAAATTGAATTATGTAATAGTAATTCCAGCTCTAATAATGTTTTCATCTGACATACAAGTAACAAACTCAAGTTGTATCCAGTGCACTTTGTAAATTTTACCAAACCCTTTCTATATAAATTATCTTTTATTCAAATTAATTTATTAGTATATTTCTTTTTTGATACTGCGCTTCTTCCTTTTTGCAGATCCACATTAGAATTTGACGCACGCTGACGGACAGGATTGATTCAAGTCTATTTTCTATCATCAACTGTCGACATTGCATTTATTATGCCTGATCTTCTAACGATGCCCAAAACGAAGATATTCATTTGTGCATCATATTCTGAAAACATGCATTGATTATCTAAAATGTTTGAGTTGGTCTCAACTGAACATATCTAATTTTTCTTTTCATTCCAGACTTGGGATGAACTCGGATCGCGTCACTTGCGGTTTCATGATCTCCGATATATATATTTAATTTTTTGTTTTGTTTTTTTCATATTTTAGCGTAAATACGCGTTACCCATGTTCAAAGTCACTCAGAAGTTGAGTGGTAATGTTCATGATTATGTAACGTACAATAAAGCGTTTAGAGGTGAAATTTCTTTATGTATGAGACTTTTCACCAAACTATAAACTATAAACTATAAACTATAAAAAATTTGCCCACTATATATATATATATATATATATGTATATATATATATATATATATATATGTGTTATACTATACATATATATATATGTGTTTCAAACAGAAGTTGTATTTCTCTTATTTGTATTTATTGTATTTCAAGAAATAATGAGTTTGATTATAATAAATTTAGCCGAAATAATTACCAAAGCAAGATTTATGAAGTAGTAAGGGTTGATAATTTTTTTTGTTTATTTATGTTCAAAAATACATATTTAAATTGTGATTTTTAATTTTGTTATAATTGAACTGCATCGCACTTATTCAATAATGTAGCTAGTATTCTATATAATTTTCAAAATTTAAAATAAAATGATGGATCTTTTGGCCCTGGCTGTCCTTCTTATCCCCACCAATAGAGTAAAAAAGAACAGGTAATAATTTTTTGGAAAATAGCAAGCAAGCAAAAAAACATATTTTTACAACGACTTTAGCTAGGAGTTTCAATAATAGTCCAGTCATTATAGTAAGTTCACCTCGGAATTCGAGATACCCAGCTGTCTATCTCAAAAAACGGTTCAACGTATGAAAAATTTTTTCAAACAAAATTTGTAGAGAATTTTGTATTCTACATATTGATAATAAATACAAGTAGCAAAAATGTCCATAGGAAATGAGATATTTACAAAAAAGCGCAAAAAAACGATTTTTTGACCTTTGACCTTAAAATTTAATAGTTGCGTACACCCTACCATATGTAGGTTTTGAGACAACTTTTAGGGTGTCAATATACCAGTATTCACAGACTTACTGCTGGGTCTCTCGAATTCCGAGATTCTTATCTAATTTAAGCTTAAATGACTGGACTATAAACATAATCAGATATGTTTGTTTGATATATAGTATTTATTGTGATATAATTAATTTGGTTTTCACAAAATGATTGCTCAAAGTCAAATTGGACCTTTGTGCCCCGCCCTGCCCTATTAATAATAATATTCCATTATATTAAAATCATAAAATTATAATCAGTAAATAACAGTAGTCTATAAACAGTGTGATTACCAAAGTAGGTCAAGAATATATAAATTTTACCCACAATAACTGTAAAATCCAAGCCTAACTAATGTTATTACTATCGAATAGATTCCGAAAATATCGCATCGTACACAGTAATAATATTCATAAATACTTTCAATGAAATATTTCAGGCATGTCAAGAACACAGCAAATGCTTAGCGGGGTTAACATGGTGTGATGTCAGGCAATTCACTAGAAATGATGGCCCTTTAATGTCGTGAGCAAGGAGGGAAAAGTTGACGCATTGCATGTTAACAACTAGCGAAAGAAAAGTGATAATAGAGTTATGACGATGTCTCACAACGATTACAGGTCGCATGAATGCCGTAAACATAACCTTGAGATTAATATAAACGTCATAAAGGAATATATAATCGAATGCTGTACATACCTACATTTAGAAATATGTACTATGAATATATATGCACATACATAATAATAATAATAATAAGGCGCAGCCCGAAAGCAGATCGCAATACTCGAGTGATATGCAATTTTTTGCACATATTTCTTTTATTATGTTATAGTTCAAAAACGTTTCGGTTCTATATATATTCTTGAAATGTAAATTTGCAGCGAATCGTTGAATTAAAAGAACAATAAATAATGATCTATTTATTTATACGTTTCAACACGGTATGTGTCGAAATCATTCACATTTTTTTAAATTTAATAACAGTATCTAAAATATTTTTTACAAAGTTTAAAAGGATTACATTTGAATATATTATAGATTAAAATAAATTAAACAAGTAAAAAATTGATACATACCACACCAGAAAAACATTATTTGAAAAGCAAACATAAAATAAGTAAACTAAAAACTTTTCAAAGTTAACTTTAAATTACCATTTGCAAGGCTGCAAATTAACATTTCAAGAATATGTCTCAATGCGAACAAAAAAGTCGAAATTCAAGTTTAAGTAAAGTTAGAATTTTTTTTAACAATAATATTTGAAAGTTTTTATTTTTTTTATTCATTTTTTTTGTTTTTTTTTTTTATTTTTTCTTAACAGCAATCAGAACCTTACGTCCTATATGCTGTTGGGCTGAAACTTCTCCTTACTTCGTATTTTTTTTAGATGGTAACCCAATGGTTAATCCATCCATATTTGATGATATTAGAATTAATCTAATAGGGCTGACTTTTTATTGGTGCAGCAATGCCGGGCAAGGGCTATTTTCACTTGGAAACATATTGCTATCTATATTTCCAAGTGAAAATCGTTGTCACTGCTGCCTGACAACAGGCTGCTCGAAGTGGGTATCGAACCCGGGACCTCTGATTCAGATCCCATTGCTCTTAACCGCATTTGAAAGTAAAGGGAAAAAGATGTATAACCAGCCATCACCTTGATTCTCTCGACGTTGCTATCTAGAAATAAACGGCAATGTTTGAAAATCCATAACAAAAGTATTTTCTTTCGTTGTTACTTTTCTTGATTGTGAGCATTGTACTTCTAGTTTACGAAACCTTAATATAATTTTCAAGTATGCGTTATTTAATTGTATTATAAGATGTATTGTTAATTTTAAATTAGATTCAACAGTATTTTATATAACCATTGTAAAAGCTTACATGTAGATGGGGTATAAAAGACCAACTGCACCTTTACCCTTACAATGGTGTAATCAATAAAAAATATTAAATAAAAAGTTATTTTAGTTTAAAAATAGCTTTCAGTAGTCATTCGAACTCTGCTGATAAACATTGCTGACGAATTACCAGATCAAGATAATATATAGCATTATCTCTGTAAAACATGTACCCATAAAATTTATATTTTTTTATTGGTTGAATAATTTAGCTATTATTTTGTAAAATCCCTTTGAAAACAAAAATAAGACATTAAACCTGTTTGCCCCCTGGCCGTTCCATTTTACCCTGCCTTCGGGGTAAAAAAGACTGAAAAATTTTTTTTTGAAAAACTACATTTTACAATGATACATTAACTGGGAAATTTACTGAAATGAGTCAGATAGTTGTTTGATATGTGTTACTTGTTGTGATATAACTGATTTGGTTCTCACAATATAATTGTCCAAAGTCAAATTGGACTTTTGTAATATATATATATATATATATATATATATATACATACACACATAATCTTTGTTTGATTGATGTATCGCCCTCAAGAACTCACTCATATATTTCAACATCAAAATTAACTACTAAATCATATATATATATATATATATATATATATTAATATATATATATATATATATATATATATATATATATATGTGTGTGTACACCACAAACTAATATATACCATCTATTCTTCTGTCTTTTTCTTTAATCCAAAACCAAATATTATCAAGAATCGACCAATATATTTATCGTTCTATGTTTGGTTCTGGAAAGCATATCAAGTTCGCCCATAGTTATAACATAAAGCTTGATATGTTGATTTGTATCATATATTTGAAATACTTTTATAATTTAATATAAGCAAAATCCGAGCTTCTTGCAATTGTATTATTCTAAAGAAGTACTGATATTGACCATTATAGACATACATATCACACTATAATATAATAATAAGCTTTGATAAGTGGACTCACGAGAATAGAAACGGTTTCGAAAAGGTCCTTCCTTTAGCGTTGCATTGTAATAGGTTGACTGTATTGCGGCATGCGAGCCGCAACGCAGACAGATGACCGTGGGCTAAAAATATGCCAGCCGAAGTGTAATAAAGACAGCATTTAAAGTATTTCAAAAATAATGTGAGCGAGTAGAAAACATTGCTCAATTTATACACTCAAATATGGCAACAATTGCCGGGATTGTTCTCTCACGAGCTACATGATTTGTTTTTTGCAATTTGCAATCAGGAGCGTCCTAGGTTCGCGCCACGAACAACTCTGAAATCGAGCAGTATCAATATCAGTTTTCGCATGGGAATGTAGACCTTTAACATGTTTCCAAGTGAATAATAGTCAACCCCTTAAAATTAATTCTAATAATAAAGTAATCATATGTGGAAGGAACAATCGTTTTGTAACCATCTAAAAATACGAGGCAAAGAGAAGTTACAGCTTACACAGAGGACGTAAGGCTCTGATTGCTGTTAAAATCAGATAAAAAATCCGATGCATAATTAAAAGTTATGAACATTTTTTAGGCAAATTTAAGTCTTTAATGATTGCTCAAATGCATTTCTATTTAACCAATCGTTCATCAGTGGCTAATTTCCCACAAAATTTTTGAGGAATAGGCATAGGTCTGGCCGTTCTCCATTGCAAAGATTAGTATACGTCGCCTGTAATTATCAAAATCATAAAACATGCGTTTAAATTGCCATTCATTTATTTTTGGCCTCGCACCAGTTCTGATAACCTTCATAAGCGAACGAATTATAAGAAAAATTGTGCACTCTTTCATATTCTATTCTATTCTACATATTTTCATTCTCGTTATTCTATTTTTTACTCTCGTCATTTTATTTTGTTTAACATATTTTATTACATTATTCTTCGATGTCAATAATTGTCGTGCGTTTCAATAACATAGAGCATCAGTAATAGAAATATGGGCAATCTTGCGGACCTATTTATTTCTTTTTGTAAATATTTCAATTAAATCAACTTTATTGCAAAAATCAGGTGTTTAGTGGATCTTTAATTAATTATTCATTTTTGTTCAATTTCTGAACAAATTTACATACTTATAAAATTGACAAAGTCATATTGTACTATTTCGCAAGCATTCAGGACCAAAAAAAATTAAAACCTTTCAAATATGATTGGCTTTTAACTTTTATTTCAAGTATGAACGAAATAATTGCTAAAAGCAGATCAAAAGATTCACTAGTAAAAAGAACACACTTGCATTTGTTGCAAAACCCTCTTTTTCTGTTCTGAGCCCAGCGAATGTAGGTTACAATATATGATTTGTTTCCTTTAAGTTCATGCTTCATGTGCTAATATCCCAAAGAATACTTTTATTATGTCCTTAACCTATATATCATTTTGTCCGTACTATATTGACAAAGTGGTTTTTGTAACAAATTGCATTTTTCTTTAATTAATATGCGATTATAGTTCTTACTTCGTTAAAATACTACCTTAGTGAAAGTCATAAAAACAAAGATGAGTAAAAATGATTAAGACTGGTTATAATATCATTAAATAAATATCATTAAAAAACACCATGCCAATTTGACCGTACTTTCCCTATTATTCCCGAAAAATTAATTTACATTTTATTTTGAAACCACAATTGCCACAATTGTGCCACAATTTCAATATAATATAAAACTAGTGAGGTGTATGGCATCGTGCCTTAAGGCAAATTGCTGGAACTTCCCGTACCGTAACGAAATGTTCGAGGAATACTGCATGTTTTCAAATAGATTATTATTAATATTGTAACATTGTCTAATATTTATAAAAATGATATAAACTGAATTGCAAAGTTGAAATTATTTGTTTAAAGTATATTAGAACTATAGTCAAAATTAAAAATAAAATCTGAATTATTTTCGATATACAAAAAAAAAAAAAAAATTTGAAAAAGAAAAGTTGAAACAAAAATTTTTTTTTCAAAATCAATTATTTTGTTAAGACTAGCAGAAAGTTCTTTGAATCATTTAAATCGGACGCTTAGTTCTCTCAAAAACTTCCAATTTTTACATATTTATCTCCGTATCTTCGAAATGGCTGGACCTGCCTTTGCCAAAAACTAATGAACACTTTTCCCAATCATTTCTAATTGAATGTTTTTTAGATCTCTGATTAGATACTCCGTTCTCTCAAAAAGTCGATTTCTATTTTCTGTACTCTTTGCTCCGTATCTCTGAATCGGCTGGACCTGCCTTTGCAAGCTCTCTTAATCAGCTCTTCTCCCTATCAATAGGAATCGAATATTTTTTGAACCATTCAAATCGGTTGATCCGTGCGCCCGAAAACGTGACTGGAAATTTGTATCCATACATACATATACACACACACACACACATTCATTCTTTCTAAGGTATGCCAAAATGTTCAGAAACCTTCAAAACGTCGAGAAATGTAAAAATTTTCAATTTCGATTTTCGGCCCATTACAATAACTTACCCTACGGGAAGATAATATATAAGTCTTTTTTTTAATAAATGATCTTTATGCAAAGCTGAGTAATAATAAAGGGTAATAATATTAAACATAATCATTCAATATTATAAATTAGGTAACATGTTATAATTTTAATCATTCTGCATGAAACATTTAATCAACAACGTCAAAAGATAAATGTAATTTCCTAATATGCTTGTGACGCAGGTAAGTCATTAAACTGTCCTCACCTTCTCCGTAAAGCCAGAACGCGGTCGCGTGTCGCGGCTTGAACACTCGGCCACCGTCTTTTCCTGGGTTTACTTTTTTTAGTAAACCTCGGACCCGAAATTATGCTCGGCTCCACGCCGCTAAGTCGGGACTCGGCAGCCGCCACACTGACATCTCACACTCGCCGCCAAAGACAGCCGGACGAGCGAGATCTGAAAATGAATTAAATACAATGCAATTTTAATTGAAATACAGGACAGTTATAATTAATAGTTTATAAAGTGTCTTACACAGGAATTCATAAACGGAATTTCACTAACAGAAAAATCAATGACGTTTAAGGGTGTATTCTAGTGTAGAAATTCAAAAAAATCGATTTTTTTTTAATTTCATATTTTTAAAGTTTAACTATCTAAGAATATGGGTACGAGAAGGTTTTTGAAAACTTGAATTATTTTCGTAGATAAAGGCATTTTACTGACTCGGTCTCCATACTGGTTTGGCTTCACGCAAAACTTCAAATGCATTTTTCTCAGAACAGACTTTTTCAGTACTGTTGACACGATTTCTCGAGTTTTAATCGACTGATTCACTCTAAATGTTCAGAGAGTCTTGTTTATAGACCTATCTATAGCCCGAACTAAGATTATCCCCAAATTCCAATTTTTACTATTTTTAAAAAATTCGAGAAACTCAAAAAAACAGTGAAAAAACACTTTTTTTCAAACAGTCGTCAATTCGTAAAAAAAATTTTTTACTCATCGCGATACTACTTCGAGCGATTGCGACGTCATTGTTGAATAATAATCTTTTTATTTTTTGCTTTTCTGATGGCTAGGAGGGCTGAAATCATGTCAAGACTGTGGTGCCAATTTTTTGAGACCACCCACTTTATCAACTGCCAGTTTTCCAATTTTCAACTTTTTTATTTCTGTTATTTTTGTTTTGTATTTTAATAATATTAATAAACAAGTGGTAAAAAATGGATAGTAAAAACATTCATTGCATTTTTTTACGACACTTTAAAAATGACCTAAAATTCATCGCTCTACTCTAGAATGCCCCCTTAAAGTCACCGATTTTTTTATTTTTGTAGTTTGCTATTATAATTAGACTACTTTACTAAACCAATAAGTAAAACGGGTTGAAAATCAAGAGCTGATAATATATAATAAATGAATATTAACAATGAATGTCTCTATCAATGTCCCCTCGGAGTAGGGGAGGTAGGGGCTATCTGAAACAAGGGTAACTGTTAATAGGTAACAGTTTTTCATTAGGATCTTAAACAATATTATTTTTTTCGCTTAGGATAAAACAATTTGGACTTGTAAACCATCCTGCATAATATTGTCATAGCTACTGTCTAGCATGCCGATGCAATAAACAGAACTGTGCAGGTCCGTTGCTTTTGACATGCAATATAAAATTGTACTATCATAAAATTTTGTTTTGCGTTATTGTTATCGACTACATTTAAGTTTTATATATCTTATTTAATTTCAAATTTATCAATCTTTATTGTAACATTTACTAAATAGTATTAATAGTTATTTTGATTAATGTAAAAAATAACACCTGGGGTTGGTTAAAATTAAACCTTGGTGATAGTTGTAACATACAAAATTTATATACAGTTTCAAGTAAAGAACATTAAACTAGCGATGCATGGCATCGGGTCTTAAGGCAAAATAAAATCTTTGCAAAACTTTGAAAAAATTATATTTTTTAAAAATTTTGAAATTCTTGAAAATTTGATTTTTTAATATTTTTTTGTATTTAGATTTTTTTTTTGAAAATTCTGAACAATTTTTCAATCACACTGAATAGCTGATTTGGAGTCGAAATATCAAAAAGTTTCAGAAAGCTCTGAAACCTGAAGATATATAAAAAAAATCAATTTCGTTTTTTTGCGATTACTATAACTTACCCTACGGGAAGTTAATTACCTTACGAGAAGTTAATAAAATGTATAGTTTATGAAATGTGAGCACATGTAAATTAGGCTATAGGTGACACTTGATTGATGATTTTAAATCGATTTATAATAAAAAAAATTATATTAACTATCCTTTAATGTTTACAATTACAATGCTATCTATGCGTTTACAATTATTTTTCAATTATGCTACTCCTAAATCCAATTCTCTCTTAAATTCGCCTATTTTACTTATGTCCTCTGACTTTAAATTAATTAATAATGCAATAGATATTCACAACACTTCACCTAATCAAATAATCTCCATCTGCACAAGTTAACCTTTTTATTTTCTTTTCAAATATCTCATTATTTTATCTTATTCTGTTTATAAATAATATTGTTACAATCTGCATTATATGTAATTTTATGTTAAGCATTTTATGTTAATAACTATATATTGTAATTTTGTATATATTTTAATTGTTATTCATTATGTAAAATAATTATATTTTTGAGTCCTCTTGGAAGAAATCTGTGGGCTATATATTTAAAATAAATAAATAAATTACAAGAAACATTATATATTTTATTTATATTAAATATTGTTTGCCTTTATGTATGAAAAGAATTATTTCGAAGCAAGTCAGTTTTCTTAAAAATGAGTAAAGAATAAATTACCAGAGACATTATTGTAATTTATTTGTCGTTGCTCCGGTATATATCACAACTAGCCACAAAAACGGGAAAAGATGTTACACTGCAATTTTTCGAAAATTTGGCTAATTGGAAAATAACAAACAACAGTTGTGGAATTATTTTTACTTCATCGGATAGAGAAATTGTTGGAGTTGGAGCAACTATCCATCTTTATTTCGTAAAAATATAATCAGCGGATCTCAAGATATATTCATTTAAAAAAAAAACTGTTACAACAAGCGCTTACCTACCCTACATGAAAAATTCGAAACAACAAATAAAAAATATACAACACGTATTTTAACTATAATAACATCGGTAACTGAAAGCTGTTAATCTAAAAATCTTGATATATTTCTATCATGTTGTTCTCATTAAACTGCATGGTTCGTTAACAATTATCAAGCTTCAGGAAAAATTAACGTAAACAACTATTTTCATGTAGAAAATGGCCCAAAAGCAAAAAATATAAGGTAAGAATTAATTATTTAAGATATTCAGTCAAAAGTTCTTAATTAATTTGGTAATAATACTGATAATTATATACTGACCATTTATTTTTCATACCGGCATTCAAAGACTAAATTTTTATCACTCATTTTGAGATAAGTCTAATATAAAAGTTTTGCGAGCCTTGTCCAATGATATCGTGTTGCACAAAATCCAGAAATTGTTCAATCGACTGTCACTTTGGTGTAAATTATCGTATTGTTCAATGGTTCGCGTCACAATAAACAATAAACAGCTTTCACTGGTCGAGCGATTAGAATCCGGAAGGTATAAAGGGGCTCTTAAATGATTATGTTAGGTGTAAAACCTTGTTGTGGAATTAATTTAGAATGAATGAATAAGTATGTTTGAAAGCAAGTAAGCTGAACTTTCATACTGATTCATCAAAATTAGAAACAAATAATGAATTTTTTTGAATAATTTTATCTTTTTAAACAAGACATTTTTAATAATTTATTTTCGTTGCCGAGACAGGCTTATTATAGAAAATGGCGTGAAAAGAATATAAAAAATATATAATATATGAATATAAAACTTTTCTTTTATTATTTCTCAAGATTCAATTACAATCTGTTTTTAATATACAAACAAAAACATTTAGTAAATATGAATGACAATATATAATGTTATGACCAAAATAGAGTTTACCGATTGGTATCCCTTTTGTGTTGATTGAAAAGATGTTTAAAATCTAGGTGACTAAGAATCTTAACTAATATCCAAAATACATAATAAAAATATTGAATTACAAATGAAATAACTATAAAAAAAAGAAAATAAGATAAAATTAAATAAATAAATGAATAAAGAATCAAAAAAAATGAAAATACGAATGTCGTATCTACGTGTTAGGTGCAAGCGAGAGGTCGTTTTCTTTTGAGGCGTTCAGTGGCAAATTTAAAACATAACGAAATAAAATAATATAATATTATAGAATTAATACATATCATAATGTAATAAAAATTTACACATTCATAAAAAAACGCAAAGCACTTGGAAAGAACTTTTTGAAAAAAGTGATTAACCCCGCTCTATTCTCTCTCTCTCTCTCTCTCTCATATACATATATATATATATATATATATATATATATATGTATGTATATTGTATATATATATGTAATTTGTATATATATACATATACAATTTACATATACGCAAGCTCTTCATATTAAATACTTTCGAATATTTTTATGGCACCTGTAACTTCTGGCTTCAACATTGAATATTACTCGATGAAATATCAAAAGTACTTGGTTGCTTGCCAAACAATATGTTAACTCGTATGAAAATATGTGTTTTCGATTACTTAATTTACATACAATATAGAAATATAAATATGAGTTTAAAAAGTTATAAATCTCAAGTTAAAATCAACTTCAGAAGTTTTGCCGTAGAAAATGTATGATTAAAAACCACTGTTTATGCATGTGTAATGATAATAAAAATATAGTAGGAGAGACTGGGTGTAGTAGTGCCACGTTTTTTTTATTAACAATAATTTTGTTAATTTATCAGTTACCTGAGAAAAAAGTAAATCAAATTGTAATTTGATCATTTGTCTACGAGGAAATATTGAAATACTGTTCTTAAATATGACACAACCAAGGGCGAGTGACACAACCGTCCTCACTCAAGACATAAAAGTTGGTGGTTAAAAAACAATGGCTATAAACACCAATATGGTTTATAACGACTTTTATTGTCAGAAATATCTAACACAACATAATCATTCAAACAGAGCCTATGAAAATAATATACCAAAATATAACAAAACGTAATTTTGTAAACAAGAAATCTTTGTGAAATCTTTTGTTTTCCTGCATTAAATTTTCTTTCGTATTTTGTCTATCTAGGCGGTAGTTAGTTAAGTTAGATATTTTTTTATCTGTTTAAATTTCACCCAAAAACAGATAAGAAATACATATACATGTCATATAAAACAAAACTAATTGCTGGTAATTAAATACCAATATTAAACTTTCAGCAAAATAACAAAGTGATCAATATGTATACAAAAAACATACTTCATCTTTCTTTCATTGGACCCTATCTCAAAATCAGTATAGCTGTTATGACGACTGTCACTACCGTACCCTGGCACAACCGTAACCGTACCTACAACAGTAATTATAGTAAGGTTAATCATATAACAACTATTCTCCTGCCTTGAAAACGAATCAACTTCCTTGTCCTTTATTATAATAATATAACAACGTACAACAAAAGAAACGCATTTATTCTTTATCCTACATCCTATTTCAGATCCCTATAAGATACATATATCCTACACTCGAATCCTCCTGCTTAAGTATCTACTCGATGTTCGAGAACGAACAGATAAAAACGGTTTGTCGGATAGACGACACGAAAGACAAAGAGCTAGTGAAAATATTCTCAAATTGGAATAATGCGGTAGATAAAATAAAGTTTTGTCAGCAAAACAGTGATTCGATTAAAATATTTTTTTTTTAAAAAAAATTTTATTGACCTCCGCTTTACAGCATTTTTAGCCACGTACATTATTCATTTTTATTCTTCATCAAATTCTATACAATTCTTACATATATATTTCTTATACATTTATCATATATATATACTATCTCTTCTTAAATCCTAATCTTTCATTCAATTTTCATTCTTCTTCTTGTTTCTCAATATGTTCTTCTCATCTTCTAAACTTCTTTTTTTTCTATTTACTTCTATTCTTTCTTGTATTCTACAAATTAACAATTATTTGGAAGTGCCAGGAGTCGAACCAACGATCTCCGGCATGTGAGTCGGACATGCTACGTCTGAGCTACGTCCGCCACGATTAAAATCATATATTACATTATTTTGAAAAGATGAGCGCACCATACTTTTTGCACTATTTATTATATTGTATTAACGTTACAAACGTTTCAAAACTACATTTTATCTAAACTAAATCCCAACTAGTGGTGCATGGCATCGTGACTTAAGGCAAATTTTTATAATTAAAACTTTAAGTTTCAAAGCGTGCTGAACATTTTGGCGTACCTTAGAAAAATAATATGCATAAATATATGTCATAATGTATGTGTGTGTGATTAAAAAAACGTTCGATTTATTTACAGGAGACGTGCTGATTAGTTTTTAGCCAAATATGACTATTAGACATACGCACATCAAATTATCAGATATTTTATATAGAGATTTTCATAATAAGTATCAATTTTGTGTTCATGTCTATGAGTTCCGTACCCAAATTTATGATGTTTAACCATTAGACTGCGACGTGATACCTACGCGCACTTAGGGGGCGTCCATTAATCACGTGAGCGATTTTTTAGGGAGATTTAGACTCTCCCTCCCCCTTGGTGATTTGCGATAGTATTCAAAATTAACCCCCCTCCCCCACAAAACATCACGTGTATTTTTAGTTACAAGAAAAAATGTAAAATTGTTTTTTTTTTTCAAAAATATTTGTATTTAAAAAAAATAAAAATCAGATAAAAAATAAATAAACGTGATATCTTACTGTACCCCTCCTACACGCACGTGATATTTAGTGATTTTTTGTCTAACCCCCACCTTCTCCCTCAAAAGCTCACGTGATTAATGTACGCCCCCTTACATTTCATCTCTAAAACAGCTATGCACGCGACTGCTTTAAAAAAAAAAGATTCAAATTTTCAAAAAGTCCTTCGATAATTGCAAAATTCTCGAAAACCTTATTTTATCAAAGTTTTCAAATAATTATAAAGCTTTTAGAACTTTTAAATTACGGTACGGAAAGTTTCAACCATTTGCCTTAAGGCACAATGCCATGCACCACTAGTTAAATTTTTAGAAGCACATGGAAGAAAACCTAATTGAGTGTCTCAAAAGATTCATTTCTTTCCAAAGTATTAATACAGGAAAGATACCAGCACTCTGTCTATAATTTGGATGTCGCTCGCACCGATATTGAGATATGATGCGAGCACATGTTACATCTTATTCTTGCAATGTAGGACACTTATAAGCTCCCGTTTTGTAACTTTTTGTAGCACCCCATGAATAATACGGTGTGTTTTTGTATATTCATGAATTTTTTAGGAATTCATGGTGTTTGCTGTGAGTTTAAAGTGAATAAATAATAAATATCGATGCAAATGTTGTAAGATCATACAAGTAGAAACCGTGCATTAGATGTGATAATTTAATAAATTTATTTATTAGGGAAAAACGGACACATTGACATTCATGGACAATATGACAGTGTCCTTATTTAAACATGGGCTAAGTTTTAGTAAGCTTTTCGCGACTGTATAACGTGACGAAAGCCATAATCACAATATTGTCAGATGTTGAGCGTCATTGTCACAGTCTTGTCGCAGTTATCCATTCAAACGTGTATCGCGCATTCAAAAGTTTATTTTGAAAGTGGTTCTCTCATGTTTGTTGAGAACTTACTTATTTGTAATTATTTCTACTAAAATCAATAAACATATAATAATCAATAGCAATAATCAGGCGTTTGATGAAATTTTTCATTATTTACTTATTTAGCCGCTTCTCAAGTTTGACCGATTTTAAAAATTTTAAACTCATAGTTCAACACAAAGACAATTGTCAATTGGGTTGTTGTTTTTGATTTTGGTCCTGCAAATGTTATTCATGATTACGATTCCAAAACTTAAATAAACAAAATTAGTAAAAATTGACCACAATAACCAAAAATTAGTCATATTTTTACAAAAGCTCTAAGGTTGAACTTAGAAGCTCATAATTTCCAAACAACGTGAGATTTTTTTTCTAATTTTTTCCAGGATATAAATGTTAAAGTTAAGTTATTAACAGTGCATAAAAAATTACTAATTTTTCTATCTGAAATTATTGATAATTATAGTACAAATATTTTTCAATCGATTGTGAATAAGAATCAAACCTATGTAATCATAATTTCATAAAAGTATGGAATTCTCTAAATTTTTGAGAATTAAACAAAATTATTAGCTTTATAGTATATATATATATATATATATATATATTACTTATATTACTATATATTCACCTTTAAAAATATTGTTAAAAATTATTTACTAAATAATCCCTATTATTTTATAAATGAATTTTTAGAATAATTATGTATTGTAAATGACTTAAATTGTAACTATTGAATTTTAATAAAGTTCTATTCTATTCTATTCTATTCTATATATTATGTGTATATATAAACTCGTAGACGCACATGTTTTCTACCTACATGTAGCAGACCGCATCGAGACACAAAAGTCGAACTTTGTACGTATTCCACATAATGTGTCCCATGGCCTATTTATAGACATTTATCACTATTGATTCGACTGTATATGGCATTGCTTCAACTTGTATATGTTAAGTGACATTTTATTCCATCGATAGTTTACCTCAATTGATAGACATAATATAAATTTTATTATATTTATATTTCTAAATTTAATATAAAATTCATTTATATTTCTTTTGTAAGTGATGTCTTGTTGTAATAAATATGTTATTTTTTTCAATCATCATTTTTCTATACCAGTATTGATGCAGTATAGGATTTTTTTCTGTGGAATTGTTTAAGTTGCCTCTTTGGGCTTCATTCTACTGTTTATTACAAAACATCAAAAAACAAATATATGAATAAATAATATGACAAATCAAAATTCACCACCATCCTTAAAATTTAATTTTATTTTATAAAATCATAATAGATCAAAATGATTAAAATGATTCAATTCTAATCTATTCTAAACTATATACTGCTAGTTATTATAAATGAAATTAAACCATGCAGAATAATGGTTTCTGATTAAATATTGCTATCCAATAATAAGATTGTAAATTGCAATATATAATATAAATGTATTGATGTTCACTTATAAGCAGATGTTTGCAGAAGTTCAGAACAAAATTAAAGTTTCGTGGCAAACACGGCCGCCCGAGTGTAATATTAAGGTTTTCTAATATATTCGATATTATCGTAAGTAGAAAATATAACAACTGCAAACATATTACGATGACCATACAAAACGTTTACATTCCTATTAGGATAGATAACAAATATTGAATATAATATCACTACATTCCATAAATAGAACCATCATAAACATCTTAGGTAATTTTGCATCATTGCAAAAATAATACCAACAACCTATAATTAATTCAAATTTAGAGTAAAGCGGGGCACAAAAGTCCAATTTGACTTTCGTCCAATAGCGCCGTCGTAAAAATCAAGGTCTGGTTATATATATTTTGACATTTACTTTCAAATATAATTGTTAAAAAATTGTAAAACGGTAAACCGATGCTGATTGCAAAAAGTATGCAAAAAAAATAGTAAATAACTAAGTGTATGTAGCATTTTATGTTAAGGCAGGTTATTTTAAGGCAATCAATAGAAATTTGATTTAACAAAATTTAAATAGTCCTAGAATTTCGGAATTTCAACAAGACCGATTATTCCAAACTTTGATAAGTTTTTATAAT
Organism: Ctenocephalides felis; assembly: GCF_003426905.1. Taxonomy (NCBI): domain Eukaryota; kingdom Metazoa; phylum Arthropoda; class Insecta; order Siphonaptera; family Pulicidae; genus Ctenocephalides; species Ctenocephalides felis. Next base: position 2,152 of record NW_020536471.1, on the reverse strand, counting down.
TAAACTGCATTTCGTAAGTCTATATATATTTTAGGATGATTGTTTGACGACTATAAACTCTATCACCACACTAAGTTTCTCAAAACTTGTTGAAATTTAAACTGATAATTACGAAGAAACGATCTAACCAATCTTTATGGAAAACTACTTTCTTTTCCAACGTTGGAAATCTTTTTCCAACAGTTTTTGAATTTTTCAAATCTGTTCAGATTTTTGATTAAAACGCGGAAAAAACTTTTTTGCACATATCTGCTAATTATAAAGAAAACTATCAACAACGTAAAGCAAATTTGGCTCATCTAGATACGAAGATACTTTTTTTTACTTTTGTGTCAAACGATATGAAATGACTTGCAACATCGAGAAAACATAAAATTAGAATCCAATTATCTGGTGAAAACATTTACCTTTGGGAAGTTAATAAATGTATCAGTAAACAGTTTAAAAAGTTTTTGTTATATGAATTTTATAAATCTCATATGCAGCAAATACAGCATGAATATTTCACAGCAATTTAATGCACTACATCGACCGTATATACTGATTATCTCATTGTATATTCAAAAATTCGGAACGAATTGTTAAAGCTTTTACGAGAATTAATTATGCATAAAATAATGTGGATAACGCAATAAAGCATTTCAAAATAAAATAAAATATTTGCACATTATTCGATAATTTTGCTCAGTGAACTAACTAATCACTTTAATATAGAATTGTTTAATACTAATATACGTATATTATAGAGCTCAAATACAAATGATAATTATTAAAACTGATATGGGCATTGTGATGAGAATAAACATATCACTCTCCGTATCATTATTATCCCTTATTTAAACATTAATTTATCCAATTGTCACGATTTATTTATTTTGTTTATAAATTTTATTTTTATTATTATTTGCTTTCATTTTATATTAAATCAACATACTACGGATATTATTTTAATGTAAATTCTATCCTTTGCACTATTATTTATTTAATTTTATGTTGTTATTTATCATTATTGCCAGATGCTAATTATTTATCAGTTGTAATAAATATTATAGTTAAAAAAAATTGTCACGAAAAAAATCTTTTATATATACTCAAAAAATATAAAATATGAAAAATATTTTATTCTAAAAAATCCAAAAGCTTCTGCTCAAATATATTTATTTACTGCATTTTTATATAAAAAAGAATTACTAATAAAAGGCTGATAAATTTTAACAATACAAACTAAGATTTTTCACGATGTTTATTGTACATGAAGGGCTTCGATGCTTAAATTATGTGCAAAATACAATATCATTTAACTATTTAACCAATATTAGTAAGGTGACCATACGTCCTGGTTTGGTCGGGACAGCCCCGGGTTTTCATCTTGTATACCGGATTTTTCAAAAAAAACTATTTGTACCGGATTTAGGTCTATTGTTCCGGATAGTCCCGAGTTTCCAGAACGTTCAAAAATTTAAATTGAATTTTTACAATTACTTTATGATAAAATTACAAATACCCTTCTAATAACTGAAAACTAGTGGGGTGTATGGCATCGTGCCTTAAGGCAAATTGCTGGAACTTCCCGTACCGTAACAAAATGTTCGAGGAATACTGAATGTTTTCAAATAAAATATTATAAATGCTGTAACATTTTCTAATATTTATAAGAATGATATAAACTGAATTGCAAAGTTGAAATTTTTTGTTTAAAGTATATTAGAACTATAGTCAGAATTAAAAATAAAATCTGAATTATTTTCGATATACAAAAAAAATTTTTTTTGAAAAAAAAAAAAGGTGAAACAAAATTTTTTTTTACAATATCAATTATTTTGTTAAGACAAGCAGAAAGTTCTTTGAATCATTTAAATCGGACGCTTAGTTCTCTCAAAAACTGCCATTTTTACATATTTAGCTCCGTATCTTCGAAATGGCTGGGCCTACCTTTGCCAAAAACTAATAAACACTTCTCCCAATCATTACTAATTGAATGTTTTTTAGATCATTTAAATCGGATACTCCGTTCTCTCAAAAACTCGATTTCTATTTTCTGCACTCTTTGCTTCGATCTCCGAAACGGCTAGACCTGCCTTTTCCAAAAACTGATCAGCTCTTCTCCCTATCAATAGGAATCGAATGTTTTTTGAATCATTCAAATCGGTTG
>NW_020536470.1:0-26185 GCF_003426905.1 Ctenocephalides felis | reverse complement strand
GCGGTTCAGCGCACAAAAGTGTTAATAAAATTTTTATAATGTGAGTCTAGGGAACGTTATGGGGGACAGCGTTTCGAAAGCTGTCCCAAACCAACAGTAGACTATGCATAGTTTATTGGAGTGAAGTAAATGTTAACTATTTGTGTGTGAAGTGAACCGGGCCCGATGTATGGACAGGTTATGGACACTGGTTGCGCCGTGGTTAAAAATAAGTCTAGAATAATTTGCATGTTAGAATAAGAAATGTTTGAGATTAAGGGATTATTATGTTTAAATATAGATTAGTTAATTAAGTAACGAACAAACGCCTTTTCATTAGTAGTATTTAAAGTAATCAGTATCTTACAGGATCGCGATGTCACGGTAAGTTTGTAGAAAGACCGCGAATGTAACAACAATAATAAATTAGAACATGAATGAAAGGGAATTCATAACAAATAAAAAGAGCATTCATGACAAATGGTGGCAAGCACTCGGGTATGCTTTTCGTTGGTTTAACGATCAAATGATTAAAGTATTAATTTGTTTTGGCAATTATTTGATCCACCATCGACGGCATTATTACGATCTCGGTAAACAATTTATTGTTGGTTCATTCGCGGTTATTTTTTCTTCCGCGTAAGTTTACAGTTTCGTTATTTTATTTTTGTTTTTATTTTGTTATTGATCAATTTCTGGTTTCGATTTTTTTTTCGCGAAGATTCGGCATTTCTTGATTACGCGTTAGTATTAAATTGGTATTTATGAAATGATTTGTTGAACTCTTGGTTACTATAGTTTAGTGTACAAATGATTGCTAGAACACGTAAGCAAAGAGATTTGAAAATTAGTTGTTATTCTGAGTACATAAATGGTATTGATTACGGTTATAGAATTTGATGATGTGTTTAATGCGCGATTGTAAAGGCAGTTCGCAAAATGTGTTTGCGCGAAAATGAAAAATCACGTGGTTCGAGTGATTATTAGAGATTTATTTTATTGATGTCGAAGTGTTCTTTATAATAATTTTGAAATGCTGAATCTATTTTTTGTGTGTTTTCGATCGTTTTTTCTTTCGGTCGTGCGGGTTTCTTAGTTTTTTTTCGGTTTTCAGGAAAGGCTTTTGTTCGTCCAAATTACATAGGTTTTTAAGTATAATTACAAAGATTTTAAGTTAGAATTAGTGAAACCAGATTATATATTTATAATGAGTTATACAGTTTGGTCTTAGTTATATTTTCGTATACGCTTGAAGATTCGTTTGTTAGGAAAAATATTGATTATTCTTATAATGTTGAGTATATTATCATTTACTTCGTAGATTTTATTTGGTATAAAATTTGACAGAATTTAATTTGTGTGCGTGTGTTTTGAAATAAATTACTGTTCAAGATATTTTATTTTAGAAATTATAGATTTAGTTAAAATATGTATTTACAGAGTTACCGCTTTGTGAGTTTTTTTTTGTTGCTTTGAGATATTGGTAAATTCTTCGAAGTTTTTGTAAAATATCGTATTGCAAGAGTACGCGAACCGTCGTATTTATTTATTTCCAGGGACTTAGGAATTTTAACTGACAAAGTTGATTGATTTGATTCTAGGGTTTCGAGTATTCTTTGAAAATGCGTGTGGCAAGAGCACTTTAGTAAAAAAAATAGGAAACGCGGAACTGAATTCGAGACGGTCCCGTCCGTTCGTAGCGTCGCACGTCCGAGAATTGCGACATGAGCTATATCGCGGGCGGTATGCACTCGTAATGCAATAATTTAAAAGTTTTTTTTTATGTTTTTATGATTTTAAATTTGTAGGAATCCGTTTTTTTTGTCTCGGCCAGGGGTTTACAATCATTTTTGAATACATGTGGTTGTTTGTAAAATACGAGCGAATTTCTTCTTTAGTTTAGTTTTGTTTGCGCTATTGCGTTATAGTATTTTTTTATCATTTAGTTTTATCTCAAAATTTAGAGCAGTTTTGAGAATTGCGGAGTTATTCGCCTCCGTGCATATGAGGTGCCGAATATTTATTTGGGAATGCGTCGAAAACAACTGCTTTCAGGGATTTGAATTGTGGCAATTTTTGTTAGGTAGATCACCACCGCCTGGATAGCTTGTATATAATTCAGTGCAAAAGATCTTGGTGACACCGATTTTCGATATGCATTTGAATTGATCAGGGTGTCTTTGGTTGTTTTCAATTAGAGCGAACTTAGTCACCCCGATCAAATTGTAATCAGTCGAGCCCACTGACATCAAGATTGATACGGCTCATACTGCCAATAGTGAAATGGGATTAGAAATTTAACTTTTATATCTGATAGTTTTTGTTATGGTTGTTACTTTTGAAAAATATTTTGATGCTGTTTTCATTATTAATTTTTTTAAATTATTGTTACAGTGTTTAAATTAATGATTGATAGTCAGTTTTTGCGGTAGAAAAAATGGTTAAAGAAAACGTCGAATAAATTTTATTTTCAGTTTAAAAATCATAGGTTTCTCGTCCCTCTCATTCAACCGGTTATGTTATTTTGCAATTATTCCATCAGCGAAACAAGACGGCAGTCACATGTATATTTAACTATAGATAAGGTAGATAAGAAAAAGAATTAGGGATATAATAATTTAGTAAGATCATAATTGCAAAATAGGAGAAAATTAATAGATACGCAGTGAAATCTAGTTACATAAATTTGCGAACGGGTACTCTCTAGGTGAGACGGAACTGTTAGAGATGCGTAAAAAGAGGCGTTTACAAGGCGCAAGGCGACGAACGTCGAAGAGAAGGATGGACAGAGGGTTGTTCTTAAGACGGAGTAATAAGATAAAGTAAATACATACGTCGCAAATTTTATGAAAGAGATAGGTTACAAAAAAAAAGCAAAGCGAGAAGAAAAAACGAAAATGGCGAGTTACCGTATAACACATAGGTCAAATAGTTAGTTTATTTAATAATTTTTTTTTTTTAGTTCAATGCATGATTCGGTTTGCAAATATTTTATAAATTCTGTAAGATTATTTTTGATACAATTGTTATTTATTACGCCTGTTGTTTCTTTGTTGTTTTTACGAGACTTATTATATATATTAAAAAAAATTTGCTTGTTTATAGAGTTGTTTTTTTTTGACAAATCATGTATGCCCAGATAGAATAGTGTTAAGAATAGTAATTAGGTTGAATACATAAGTCGAAAAATAAAAATAAATGCATAGGTAGCAAATCTTATAAGTGAGATTGTTTACAAAGTAAAGTGAAAAAAAGGCGAATTACAGAATAGCTCATAGATTGAGTACTTTTGAATAATTTGATAATTTGTTAAAATTTAAAATATCTGGTTGTGTCGGTTTATTATAGTAAATATTAAAAAAATTCGTATGATTTTATTTTGTTGTTGTTTTTTTAATTTTTTTTGTTATAGTATCTATTTGTTGTACCTGCTTTTCTTCTCGTGAGTAAATCCATCATAAAAAATAAAATAATTATAAATTCGTTTTTGCAATGCAGGCGCGATCGGACGAGTTGTATTAGGGATATATTTTTGATAGAGATAAATATGCAGGATGTAGGGGTAATGCTAGGGATATGGATAGTAAATAGGTTATAATTGACAGCAAGTACAGAGACGTTGGTTTGTACTTTGGTGTTTCTTTTCCATCACTCAGAGAGCACTGGGCGATACTTTATAACCGTTGAGAAAAAAAAATTGGGATAAAAAGATGTTGGGGAAAAATATGTTGAAGAAAATATGCCGTTGTGAGGGATTCGGGAAAATAATTCGCGTATGAAGGAAAACGACGCAAAAAGAGAAAATTGGGGTTGAGTGATGATTGAGATAATGATTAATGGTATTTCTTATTATTTTGATTTGATTGTGAAAGTGGTTGTTTAGTTCAGTCGGGAATTGAGAAATTGTGTGTGAGTATGCATATTTTTATGAGTGTCAGCTGGCCAGCAAAGTATAAAAGATAAGTGTATTTTGATTTTTCCCTCGTTTTAAAATTTTAGGTTTTAATGCAAGATTTAAGTGAATGTAAATTTTAATTGATTGTTGTTTTGTGTTAAAATTGTAAAAAGTAAATTGAGGATAGAATTGGATTTCGCGATTTTTGGGAAAATTTGGGGTTTTACGGTTTTGGGGAAAAATCGCCCGTGCTAATGTTTTGTTGTTGTTATGGTTATTGATTATGGATTTGATTTTGATCTCACAGCATGGGGATATAGATTTGGGCTGTGGAAGCACCCCCAGCGAGGGTTCTGGTGCTCTGAGTGATACCGTTGAAGCGTGATATATCACATACAAGCTGATTGCTATCACGCTATCCATTTTGAAGCTTTGGTTGTTTTTTGTTATGATATTTGTATTTTAGTGAAATTTTGTAGATTTCACGCTAGGGCCGGTACTTTTTACCACATTGTACTGCCGCTAATGTGAAGTTTTGAGCAGATATCCGCTCCCGATACCCGCTCAAAAACTTCCGCCATCAGTAAGCGTCGCGCGACGTTGTGTATTGTTTGGTTTTTATTGCTGATGGTAATTTCCTTCTGAAATTATAAGCGGGCGCGATGCTGCTTCAGGTCTTTTATTGGATAGGCAAGGTGTTATGGGCATCTAGCACCGTTTGGAGCCTAGAAACACCGGGGAAACAAGCATTCCGACGACTCACTTCTTGTTTTTATATTGAGAAGCGCACTTGCTGTACACGGTTTAATAGTAATAGGAATAGTTAGACTAGGGTAAAAGTAAAATTACGTTTATGTTTGCTTTGTACGTTTAATAGAGATGGGACCGCCGAATTCAAAACAATCAGCAGTTCTCAAATTTTAAAATAATATGTAGAGTATTTTAATTATTGTGTTCAATTTGAGTTTTATTATTCTTATTCTCGCTTAGTCTTACTCTTGCAATACTTTTCTTTTTTGTGTTTTCTGTTTTTACATTGTTAAGTAAACATTGTTGGTAATAAGTAAGTAACTAGGTTTAGGTTGATTAAGAAACAAATGCGTTTATGTTTTACACAAGTCAAATATTTATGTTCAATGTATATTTGTTGTAGTTATAATGTCATTGTCTTTACGTGTTGTTAATGTTGCCATTGGTAGAATAAATTAAAAAACCGTTAATATAAGAATATTAAGATATAGTGTTATGTTTTTTTTTGTTTTATATAAATAATAGTGGTAAGTTTAGATATTTTTGTAGCCAGTTTCCGAGTGTTTTTTTGTTATTTGTTTTTTTATATTATATTGTTTAGTTATGTTATTGTATTAGAATGTAATTTAGGTAGGTAATAATAAAAGCAATAAGTTCAGGTGAAAGTTTTAAAAGACAGTGGATAAAAGCGGACTAAGTGATGTTTTATTTTCTTTTTTTGTTGGTTATAACACTTTTTGGATAAAAACGTTAAAACTGTTAATGTGATCTTACTTTCTGTGGAAAACTGTTGTAAAGTAAGTAAATTCGACCGTGCAGTGAAAAATTAAATACGTGTACGACTACATGACCGAAACATTGCGACCCGAATAGTGGATCGGGCGTTGGAGATGCCATGCCAGACTGAGGAAAAGTCTGAGCTTACGGGAGTTGAGCAGATTACAGATCGGACAAGGTGGAATGCGCCATCGTCGTTTCATCCGGGGAGCAGACAGGTGTCAGAGTGCGCCACCGAGGATATCCAAAGCAGAGAAAGCTGGTGCGGCACCAGGGATGAAGCTTTGAAAGATCGAGGGCGATCTTTAGAGGAGGTGGGGTAGTGTTACGAATGTGTGGGGGAGCACCCATACACAGATAACACGTAACTTCCCCTCTTCCTATATGCATAAAACCGCCATGTCTCTGATGATGAGTGTGTCGAGGGCTGAGAGTTGTTTGCATAGACAGTCTAGAAAGAGTCTTGATGTAGTCGTGGTCGAGGGTGTGAGTTGCCTGCATGGCTTCAGAGCCGGCAAACGTGCGGTCCAGCGCACAAAAGTGTTAATAAAATGTTTATAATGTGAGTCTAGGGAACGTTATGGGGAGACAGCATTTCGGAAGCTGGCCCCCATATCCGAAAGTAGACTTTGTATAGTTTATTGGAGTGAAGTAAATGTAAAAAGTATTTGTATGTGAAGTGAATCGGGCCCGATGTATGAACTGATTATGGGCACTGGTTGCGCCGTGGTTAAAGATAAGTCTAGAATAAGGTGCATGTTAGAATAAGAAATGTTTTAGATTAAGGGATTATTATGTTTAAATATAGGTTAGTTAATTAAGTAACGAACAAATGCATTTTTATTAAAGTAATCAGTCTCTTACAGGATCGCGACGTCACGGTAAGGTTGTAGAAAGACCGCGAATGTAACAACAATAATAAATTAGAACATTAATAAAAGGGAATTCATAACAAATAAAAAGAGCATTCATGACAATATATATTTGTACATATATATGTATGTACATGTATGTATGTATATATGTATATGTATATATGTATATATATATATATGTTTTCATAAATGTCGATGTGTGCATGTGGTTATACATGAAAATATATACATAACCAGTTAGTAATGGTATTTTGCCTTGAGGTAAGTTACAAGAACTTCCCGACATGTGTGAATAATCGACTTAATCAATAACAAATTAATTTATTAGTGATTAAAAGTATTCCGAATGGATTTATTACGCATGATTGAAAACGAACGAATACTTTAACTCAAAATATTTTTTAAAAAGGAAATTTTCACAAATCAATGATTTTTATAATTGAACCAGTTTCCGTAGGACTTCAAAGGTTTAGTATGTTCATTAAGACTAAGTACTCTATCGTTACATTAATCGTCTAATTTTAATTTTAACAAACGTCAAAAATACTCATTTTCTCAAACTTTGATAAATTTTTAAAATTAAACTACTTGTCGTAAGTCCGTAATATTTTAATAAGTTCTATAAGACCATGATATATAACGCCAAAAAAAGTTCCATAAAAATCGACTTAATTATTTTTTTCAACAGTTAATTATAAGAAAACGGCTCGGTAGATTTTCACCTAAACCTAATCTGCATCATTGCCCACTGATATGATTCGAACAGTTTTTGACTTTTTGAAATCGATTCGGTAGTATGAGCTTAAATGTGGACGAAAAGTTGTACAACTTTTTTCGAATTACAAAGAAACGACACGACAGATCGACGCACAAAAATGACAAACAATAATCCTCATCTAGATACATCAAATCGCTTTTAAATTACTGAAACCGGTTCAGGGGTTTTTGAGCAAACGTCGATGAAATTTCTAATTTTGACAAACGCCAAAAAAACGATACTAAGTTTTGCAAACTTTGAAGAATTTTTAAAGCTGAACGAGTTGTCGTAGGGCCGTAATATTTTAGTGTGATCTAGAAGACTATGGTATCTATTGTCAAAAAAAAATGAACATCGTCGAAAAAAAAATTAACACTTTATTACAAGAAAACGTCCCGGCCGATCTTTACCAAAAACTAATCAGTATCTTTCACAACCAATATCTTTCGAACGGTTTTGGAATTTTCAAAATCGATTCAGAATTGCGGGCTAAAACGTGGACAATAAAATTTTCAAAACGATTTTATTTTCGCTTTTCTGCGATTTACATAGAAACGGCTCAGCCGATAGTCGCACAAAATTGAGAAACACTAGTCCTCATCGAGATACATCGAATGGCTTTTAAATTTTTGAAATCAATTTACGGCAAAAAATCTGTTCACACACACACATACTTTTTCCAAATTTGGTCTCATTCGATTCAGAATGGCTTGAAACGTAAAAAAACGTAAACATAAAATTATCAAATCGGATTTTTTGATGAAAACATAAACTTTTCCGTCGGGAAGTTAACAATATTTCTCAGTATTTGCTAAGGCAATACATTCCCTTTTTTTGAAAATTGTCAATACAAGAGCCATAAAAAAAGATATTCGCCTATATATTGCCTACATCTGGCTGACAGAACTGCATTACAGTGTGTTACATAGTCTTGTGAAGTCAAAAACATTTACAAATCTTCTCGAAAAAACGAGTGCTTTTAACAGAATATTGGTGATATGGATATATAAATTATTACAGGTAAATAATTTTTGCTTCTCAATTTATAAAACCTTTTTTAGATACTTTTCTTTACTTTAGACTGGTACATAATTCATTTTTTTATGATTTTCTAATGAATTGAGAGAAAGCTATTGGCAAAAAGTGTAGTGAGCAAAATATATGTGTAAGATTATTGATATTTATTTTTATTAGGGGGAAGTCCCATAATGCCGGTCGGTACCCAGCGCCAGACACTCTATTTAACACGTATTATTTTAGCGAGTATAAATCTTTTTATTCCAAAATACAAGTGAAGGTGCGCGAGGGGCAGACAAGTACAGGATCACGCGCCAAGGCTCGCCTGTGACGCATACTGCCACGGCGGGAGCAACCGTTTGCTGTTTTAGGCGCAAAACCACGGCGTTACCTAAATATCAATTGAAGTAATTCTAGTATATTAATGCACTTACATGTGAGTGGTATGCAAAGATAAAAGTAGTACTTGATTGTTAACCGTAAAATGGAAGAATATTATTAGATTTTTTAAGCAATTTTAGTAAGTACCACGAAATGAACGCAAATGTCTGTCCCTTAGCACCGGACACTAAGTCCTTTCTTAGCGCTGGACAGTAAACATATTGATATTTCTTGTGAGAATTGACGTAATTTATCCTAATTATTCAATTTTGTTCTGTATGAGTTCTAACAGTCACTACATACCCCTATTTTTTGTATTTTCTACTCAAGGAACGAAAAGCTTATGATGAATGCTGTAGCTGAGAGCATCGGTGTGATCAGCCAAAATGGTAGATAAATTGTGATTTTTTTAAAATATCTAAGAATATTCTTCAAACACATATGTGCAGACATTCCAGAGTGAGATGACTACATATGTGTTCAATGCAGAATAATCTGAAATGTCCGGTACTAAGTGCCACTTTTTAAAATCATATTTTTTGTTATCGAAGTTTATTGATAGTATTAATTATTTTTAGCAAAGATTGCGCTTTTGTTAATTTAGTTAGATTTCTACCTTTGTTATCTAACATAAGGGGTTAGGGGTTCTTGGAATTTTTGAAAAATCGATTTTTGTGTTTATGAATTTTCGGTAAGTGTAATATCTTGAAAATATTTTTCGAAAATTTCAAGTATATCCAATGATTACTTGTTGAGTTATTAGACTCTCACCAGCGCCCAGTAGCAAGTGGAATGCTCGATACTTATACTCAAGATTATTCTCCCTCACCTCCTGATGTTTTACAAGCTATTAAACGATCTCAGCTATGATAATTTACTTTCAAGATGTATAATTCAAGATTAAATCCATGATCAGAAAAAAAATGCGAGCTTCAACCAACTAGTGTGAATAATATGCCCAAAAACCGTGAATACTAGTTTAACTATCGTACAAATTGCTGCACGCATATATACATAATCATTAGTATTGATTATGGATACCCTAGGACCTAATTTTGGGTATAATTCTCATTGGTATGCTGAAAAATTGGATGCTGCACGTGCAAAAGTGGCAGATCAGCGTGCCAACGTAAACACTCAGGAGGCCAGAATGCTTCGTAGGCAGCAGCAAATGAAAATTTTGGAAACTTTCACAATGACTGATGAACTATTATATACGACCGAGAAATAGATGACTCGGTTTTAGTAATTTAATTATTTGTATTTCTGTGCGTAAATCTAATGTGAAACTTTAAACGCGTTTTTCTCAAAACTATGTTTTTTAAACTGGTGACAACTGGAACTCAAAAACCGCTTAGTAGATTTCAATGAAGTTTATACAGCTTTTAGAATACATAGTAAACTTGGGCCTGATCAAAGAATTTTTATTTTTTCAAGAATTGAAATTTTTTAAGACCAATTAACTGTTGATTTTTTTCCCAAAAATCTAGATTTTCTTTTTCTGATGCCGCCATTTTGTTAATTTTTGCAAAAAAAAGAAAATCTTCGATCAGGCCTGGGATTATCTATTTATAAAACAATTTTTTTATTCGAGTGATTTTAGATGAATCTCCAAGGAGTTATGCCTGTCACCGCCAGGACCGTTTTCAAAAACTGGGTCAACATAAACAGCTATAACTTTGGAAAAAAAAAATTTCTGAAATTTTTGTAACTTCAAGTCAAAACATTGTACAATATTGCCTATTTTTGTAAAAAAAATAGTTTATTAACAAAAAAAATACTGAAAATTCCCAATTTTTTTGGTTCTAAGTACCCCTAACCCAAGTTATTGTAATCGTCCAAAAATCAAAATTTTTCACGTTTTGAAGGTTTCTGAACATTTTGGCATACCTCAGAAAAATTGGATATGTGTGTATGGATACAAGTTGTTAAACAAATTAATACAGAAAATGCGTCGTACGATACTTGGACACATTTGTTGACTGATTTACATTAATGAAACAATATTGAAAAGAAATGCATATTGCTATTTCCAAAAATTATAGAACGCAATAAAATATCAATTAATCTAAGTTATATTAATTACATGCTATAGGTATGTGTAAACATATATACATCATGAAAAATATACAGTAAATAATAAGTTAAAGCATAAATATTATATGTTTGATAATTTATTAAAAAAATATTAGGCAGTGAGAGATTGGATAATCTTCCTATGAGCCAGTTCAGTGTCTTTATTTTAAGATCTATTTGCTTTTTTTTTTCAATGTATAGTTGCAATTATTTCTAGTTGAGTTTTCTATCAATGATTCTGTTACAGATTCTAGACTTGAAATTACTGCATTATTCAAGTATTATACAAAGGTTAAGTGGTTTCAATGAGATAATTACATGTTGTGATTTTCTGTCATTGATTTTGATGTTTCATTTTTCTGTCCATAATATTTATTTTTGAAGATTTGAATGGATCAAAAAACAAACGATTCCAATTGATAGGGAGATGTGCTGATTAGTTTTTGGCAAAGGCAGGTCCAGCCGTTTCGGAGATACGTAGCAAATAGTGCAGAAAATAGAAATCGCGATTTTGAGAGAACGGAGCATCCGATTTGAATGACCTAAAAAACATTCAATTCGTAATGACGACAGAAAAAGGTCTAACCGTTTCGGAGATAACGAACTAAATGTGCAAAGAATTGCAGTTTTTGAGAAAATTGAGCATCCGATTTAAATGGTTCAAAAAACTCTCTGCTTGTTTCGATAAAATAATTGCTTTTGGAAAAAAAATATTTCAAAAAATTTTTTAATTTTTTTTCCATTTTCTTCTTCAAAAAATTTTTTTTTCATATCGAAAATAACTGAGATTTTAATTTCAATTCTGGTTAAAGTTCTAAAGCTCACTTATATAATTTAAATAAATAATTTTAGCTTTGTGATTTAGATTATATAACTATTATATAAATATTAGACAATGTTACATTATTTATACTAATCTATTTAAAAACATTTAATATTTTTCGAACATTTCGTTACTGTACAGAAACTTCCAGCAATTTGTCTTAAGGCCCGATGCCATACACTAGTAGTTTTAAAGAATTCAGAAACCAGTATCAAATTAAAAAATAGAATTGAAAAACGATTAGTAATATATATTTATGAGAAAACTTTTTTAGTATTTTAGGAGCGACTCAAACGATACCCGGGGCTGACTTTTTTTAAGAACATTGATTTTATTAACTTCCCAAAGATTAAGTTATTGTAATCATCCAAAAATCGAAAATGAAAGTTTTTGCATATCTCTAAGTTTCAAGGCTTTCTGAACATTTTAGCTCATCTTAGAATAAATTGATGTATGTATGGGTGTGTGCGCGCGCGTACATGAATGGATACAATTTTTCGTCTACGTTTTCGGGCGCACGGGTCAACTGATTTGGAAGATTCAAAACACATTCGATTCCTATTGAAAGGCAGATGTGCTAATTAGGTTTTGGCAAAGACAAGTCCAGCCTTTTCGGAGATACGGAGCAAAAAGTGCAGAAAATAAAATTCGAGTTTTTAAGAGAACATAGCGTTAGATTTGAGTGATCCACAAAAAATCTATTTGTAATTATAGGGAGAATTGGTTATTAAATTGGATCAAATATATATTTATTTATACTTCCAAAACTCATTTGACAAACCCGTTGTGGTGGTGGCCAACGATTAGTTGAAACCAGCAAAATCGGCTAACCGATTTGGCTGCTGTCGAGAAGCGCCGACAACAATATTGACTACCAAAGTTAAAGATTTTTATCTTTTTTAACTTGTAGAGTACTTTAATGAAACTTGAACGATGCCTGGCTGTGTCTAAAATGCATAGAGTTTGACATATCGTGTGAAAGCAATTCCTTCAAAATTGTAGGACATTTGTCAAGGCCTAAAATATAAACATAGTGAATCATTTTTCTGCTAAGCTAGTTCTAATACTGAAACTGTTGATACATTTAATAGAATGCGAGCTTTATAATCAATTATCAAAATATTTCCTTCCAGAGAACTTGTAATTTTGTGCATTGACATTTTTACAGATGTGTGTTCCAAATTTATATATTATCAACCAAATCTTCTCATTCTGTTAGAACTGAGAATAAGTTATTCGACAAAATGTCCCCTTTGATCGATTCCTAATTTAGGTTCTTTATTTAAATAACATAAATAAAAAAAATAATATAATCTAGAAAATGCTTTATAAATATCAATAAGTATATATTATACAAATGAGTTCTTTCAGAGCACCGAGTTTGAAAAAAATATGATTTAAAAAATGGAATGCTATAACACCAAAATGTGCACTTTAATATTAACATTTTAAAGTAGTTGATATATTGAATTTCTAATAACATTTATTGCCCGTTTAATAACGTTTTTGTGTATAAATAAAATTACAAAAAAAAACTATTATACTTACTACAATTAAGTAAGATTCATCTAAACATTCTATTAAATAAAATTGAACATCTGCCAAAACCATTTTACATTTGACGCATGAGCCGCCGTCTATTGTTTCATTTTAAATTACGCTACGACAAAACTTTTTAATTTAAAAATGTAAAAATATCTCACCTTTCCCGCAATCTATGGATTAGCACGAATTTTTCAAGACTAATCCCTGGCCAAATCCGTACAGCCATTTTAACTTTTTACCATACCAGACATAATACCGAGATCCATTTTTATATATAAGATATATATATATATATATATATATATATATATATATACATATATATATATATATATATATATGTATACATATATATATATATATATATATATATATATACAGGGCCGAATTTAGAAATTTGGCGCCCCGGGGCACTAACAAAAATGCCGCCCCATCCCTGAAATTTTACGAACTTTCGAACTTTTTTTTAAAGCAATCGCGCTGCTTCGGCTGCGTAGGGACAAAATATAGGAGCGCGTAAGCGCCGCGTCGCAGTCTAACGGGTGAACAATGTTGTAGAACGCATATAAATATGTAAACAAAATTTAAACTTATTATTATAATATCTTCAAAATATCTGATAATTTAAAGTGCATATGTCTTATGATCACTTTTGTCCGCCAAATGTTTCTTTTTAAATTTTTTTTATTGGATCATCGAAACCGCTAAACCTGCCCCCCACAAATTTAAGTAGTTATTTATTCTGTAAATTTTTTGAATGATATTGGACGCTTTTTTTCTCAAAAACCGAATTATCATTTTTGGCATTTTGACCCGTATCTTCAAAACTGTTGGACCTGCCTTGGCCAATAACTAATCAGCACGTCTCCTTATCAATAGGAATTGAATGATTTAAATCGGTTTATCCGTGTTCTTGAAATCGACTTGTATAATTAAAAAATATTAGATATGTATTGATGGGGAGTCGTGCTGATTAGCCTTTGGTACAGGCAATTACGAAAAATGGTAATTTTCGTAATTATTGATATTGCTTCTCTGAAACAGCTACGCAGCGCGATTGCTTTGCAAAAAGTTCATAATTTTCGAAAAATTTCAAAATACAAAAAATGTGCTTTAAAAGTCTTTTTTTTTCATTTTTCAAAAAAATTTAAAGCTCTTTATAAAATGTAATTTTCAGTACGGGATGTTTCAGTAATTTGTCTTAAGGCACAATGCCATGAGTCACTAGTTTAAATTTTTTTTCGACGCTATAAGCTTGAAAGTGCACAAATTCGTCATTTTAAGAGGGCTAGAGAACTGAAAAACATATTTTTGTTAAACTTTCATCTTGTTTATGGATCTTTATTTTAGCCAAATTGCCAAATTTGATAACTTATTAACCAATTTAAAAATTTACGTTCGGAGAGGGAGGCAATGCAAAATAATAAATTTTAGTTATCGGTTATTTCAACCAAATGTTGCATTGCAATCATATTATGTTTTGTTAATTATATTTCTTGAAATAAAAAATGTTGTTAAAAAAAAGTTGATTATATTGTATAGAATTTTATTCTCATTATCCAAATTTTGCCGCCCCCCAAAATTTGCCGCCCTAGGCAGTAGCCCCGATTGCCCCTACTGCGAATCCAGCAATGTATATACGTATATATATATATATATATATATATATATATATATATATATATATATATATTGATAAGCGCATTTTATTAATACGCTAAAGTTACTAAATTATTAATTAGGTTTTTGTTTATATTAATTTGCTTATAATTTGCGTATAAATTTAAATTAAGGTAAGGGTAAGGTAGGATTAAGATATCGCTGTATTTCTAGGCCATTAGGCTAGAATAAATAAATAAATAAAAAGATAATAATACGCGCATTAAAAAAACTTGTAAGAACTTCAATGAATGACATACTTCTGCTTAAAAGTGAGAAATTACGCATGTACTGCGTGTATTAAAATTAATATATTATGAATTAACAGTGATATTAATATTATTGAGCGAGTTTAAATTATTTGCAATATATATCTACATAATATTGGTTCAGTAAATGAACGTAGTAAAGCTAAAAAATTTGAATATAAATACGTTTTGCAGAAATATAACTTTTTATTAAAAACCTAATACAGTTCAATGTACAATCGTACCATTGAATGTATCATACGATGTAAACCTTAAACTGTAGTTTAATCTATATTTCGATAATTATTTGAAATCAATCATAAAGTAATACTCGCTTAAATTATGGGAATGTAATAAAGTGCGACTTGAAAAATATCGCATAGTCACTCAAAAAATCAGTAAATACATTCTTAATATTGTTGTTGTTCGTTTGAAAATTAACCCGTTGTTGAACTATTTGTTCGATTTAATATTTTTTTTTTATAGAATATGTTAGATTTTATTCAATATTTCATTTTATTTTAAGGAAGTATTTTATTAACGTTATTTTGTCAATGAAAAACTATAACACGCATCTTAATTTCAATCAACAATAATAGATTACATATATTCAGTTAATTATTAATTATACTATTTTACAGTCTAACAGGGCAATATAACACAACATGGAACATTTAACCAATCAGATATATAGCATTAAATATTTCGAATTACAATAAAAGGAAATTGCTCGTTGTAAACCTTTAATTATATTAACATTACTGCATTACAATTTTATAAACAAATAAATACCTTTTCGATCATTATTATATTGCAACAAATGTATTTTATATTATTGACAATTGTAATGATTAAATATATATTAAAAGTAAATGTTTTGGCGATAAAGATTCAAAGATACACATAGAAATTTTTGACTATAAAAGTTCCATCCACGATAATCAGTGAACATTTAATTAGGAATCAAACAGCTATTTAATAGTGAGTTATTTTTCATAAATGAATTATGCTTTTCTGTTAAAAATGAATAAACTTTTTTAATTTTTAACTTTATATTTTTACTAATATGTTTGAGAATCATTGCTTTATTATTATTAGTATATAATTTCGGTCAGAAACTTGCATTAAAATTATTGTAATAATAATATATAATTTTATTTCATAAATTTGAAAACTTTATATCAGTCTTTAATTTACGTTTATATTAGTCTATTCAATGAAGTTGTATTTAAATAGCGTAATATTAAACAAACTTATTTTTACATTATGGATTCAAATCTGGAAATTGTGTTTGCAAATTTATAATTATAATAGATTTCAAAAATGTTAGCATACAAAAAATCATTAATCTTTTCATTTAAATTTTTTTTGAAAATTATATTTTATTCAAATGTCAATTTGGTTTTTTCAATCTCTTCAACTTGCTCAGGATAAAGATTAATTACATGCTATTATAAAGATACAAAACTATTAAATACTTTCTAATTATATCAAAATTTACTAATAGTAATAATCATGATATAATGTGATCAATATTATTCGAATTTGCAAAATTTAATAACTTTTAATAAAACAAATGAAAAATATTTCAAACTCGGAACACTGTAGCAAAGAAAATAAAATAGTATGAGAATATAAAAAAGTCATTACTTTACACAATTAAAAAAAATCTGCCTTACTATCTATCTATTTTTATATCTTAGAAATAGAAACAAGTATGTTCATTTCTGGTAATATATCGAAGGAAGTGGCAAACAAAATGATGATAATATGCAATTGCACTTCATCATATAAAAACATTATAAAATAACATTTTTGAAATATAAAAAAATTATAGTTTTAAATGTTTGCTATATTAGATTATACCTATTATAGCCACTATAAAATAGCAACTCATACATACATAATATCTGCATTAATATTATGATGCTTTAATTCGAATAAAACCTATTTCGTTAAATATATTTGCGGTGAAGATTAGAAATATAGTGTAGTATTATTAGTAGAGACTATTGCTATACTAAGTTATAATATTTGAATTTACTAATAATACGTGAAAAATTAGTTCAAATCACAAAAAGCGGCATTATATTTCAGCAGGAAATAGCATGCGAAAATTTAATTTAGTTATAAATTTAAAAATAGTGCGAATGTTATTACGTTCAGGTCAATCTTCAAAAACTTTAGGTATATAATGTAAAACTGTTAATGCAGTTAAGTTTATGAAGTAGATTATAAATATTGATATTGTCATTAATAAACCTACTATTTAAAGGTTGAAATGTTTCGTCGCAAATAGCGTGCTTATTTAAATTTACAATTTTCTCTTCATGTGGTCAATCTTTATTTTCGACTAAACATCATTTAAGATTTTATTTTGATGTGCATGAGTTTTATATATAACAATTAAATGTGAGCTACAGTGATATATATGCAAATATTTTTGCGGAAAACATATTAAGCTTTTTCACATATGGCACAATTAAATTTAAAAATACCTTGTTGTACGATCACTACAAGAACTAACAAACTGGCACAAATCTGCGTCGACCCAAAACTCGTCATCTTGATATCGATTTATTTTATTTACCACTTTTGAGTAAAATATCAGTCTTTTTACCACTAACCCGCGAATATATCTCGTTTGGAACCGTTCGCTTTTAGTGATGTTTTATATTCTCTGCAAGATTTGGTGTGTCGCGCGTGTATTAATGTTCTCTACCGATGTTGCGTGTTCGGTTTGCGAGCGCGGAATGGTGAAAAGCAAAATGTTTCGTTGCGAGTCCTCGGAGCGCGCTCTGCTCTAATTGTGCGACTGTGCGACTGGGCGACTGTCCGCCGTTCACAAGCGGGCCCGCAAAGCTCCACCATATGACCATTGCGCAAGACCGAATTGGATGCCTTGCTGCCGGCGGGGTTGCCGCAGTGAGAAGGCGCCCATTGCGCAATAGACAGAGGCAAATGCAAACATCTTTAGTCGCCTAGCGGTTTAAAAAATAGATTTATTGCAATGTTTCAAAATAAATCTTTTGCATAAAAATCTAAAGTAGGGAAGCTAGTAGCTTATTTTAACAGGAACAAGTACACACGGCTTTTTTTCAATAGGATCTTAAGTAATATTAATAAACTTCTTTGTCTTGAATGGGTTTTTAAATCTCACCCTCTCGCATCATGTTGTTAAGGCAACCGTTCCGCAGACCGACGTTGTATACGAAAGATTAGAGCTCCGTCATTTATAACATGTAATATAAAATTGTCTTATTACAAGATTTCAGTTTGCATTATTATTAACTTATTATCGACTAATTTTAAACTTTATATATCTCATTTCGTATTAAAATGATCAATCCTTGATAATGTGTTACAGTTTTAAACGCTAAATTAAATAGTTAATTTTATTAATGTAAAAAATTACACCTGGGTTTTGTTGTAACATATCTGGGTTAGTTGTAACATTGAAATATAATATTATTTGGTATGTTGCCAGTTTTCTTAAAAATGAGTTAAGAGTAATTTAACAGAGATATTATCAGGGGCGTAACTACCGCCGTATCAGCCGTATCAATGATACGGGGCCCCCGGGCTCAGGGGGCGCCCAACGAGCGTTAACAGAAATTGAGAAAAACTTTTTATTAATTTCACAAACGACAAAGTCAAAATATTAATTTATTTTTATTGTCGGAACAACCTACATCGATTATTGCCATGTTTGGCCTACGGGGTTTCCGCGTTTAACCCTCAATAATCAATGAAAAACCATCAATAAACAATGTACAGTTATGCGTACCCAAAATACAATGATATGTTGACAAGCGACGAACGAACAGCAGGGATTTCTTTTAATAAGTAATATTATTCACAACTGACCCAAAATGGACAAGAAGTACAACATTTGGTACAGAACTAAAGACGTTAGAAAAAATACAATCATATGATAATTGCCAGAGTTAGTCGAAGGTTTTATATATTGAAAGACAGCGGGGGTTATTTACATATTTCAGTTGATTCTGAATCATTTTGTATTACAATACAAACCACTAGTGTTTTGGTTTAGTGGTGATTTGTAGAAAGGTGTTTGTGGTGATTTAAAGAAAACAATGAGTGAAAAGAAAAGAGATTACGCCAGCGAAGCTATGAAATGAAAAATTAAACAAAAAAAGATGAAGTCATATAAAAAGTGCCAAAAATTTGTTAGATCGAAAAAATATTAATACAACGCTGGTCAATGCTAAATCAAGATTCTTCCGAGGAATATTTAGTAACACTTAAAAGGGTATGCCCTACCAGATGGTCTTCAAGGAACGACTCCTTATTAGCAATAAGCAAAAACTATTCATTAATAGTAAAAACTCTGTATAAATTAAATTTAATTTCTAAAAAAAGATGAACGTGAAGAATGTAAGAATTTAATTAACCTTTTAGAAAGCTATGATTTTTTAGTGCTCGTAACATTTTTTTCTTTATTGTTTCAAATTATTAATCCAATTTCGAAAGCTATACAGGATGTGAGTAATGACTTACAACAAACTAGCATACTATTAAGAAATCTTTTAAAGAGTCTGCGCGAATTGAGGCATAAAAATTCATTCATTATTTTGTTAAGGAATACTAAGGATTTAGCAAAGAATTGGAATATAAAAACAATTTTTAAAAACAAGAGGCGGAAGATAACAAAGCGATTTTTCGATGATGTTATGCATAATTTCCCCGATGCAGCTTCGACTTAAACATATAAGATGCACAGGTCCCATCTATGCAACTATGCCTATGCACTATGGACCGAATCTATACGAGGATCCCCGAAGACGACAGAAGACTACTCGACCGAGGTTTCCTTATCGAAAACACAATCTTTAGAGCTCTCTCGCACAGCAGTCTTCAAAAAGCGAACAACAAAATTACAAATATCATTAAATCATTCTTTCTTTATGAATAAACTTTTATCAAACCAGTGTTTTGTATAATTTCTGCTTTACAAATTAAGTTCTTTATTCTTATTCACGCTTTGGGCACTACAATGAGTTATCACAAGACTAGAGAATTTTAGACTCTGAATCATATTTTAAAGTAAACATGTACTATTGCTGTTTATATATTTTAATTTCTCAAACAAAACAAAGGTTTCAAAACCTTTGTGACGTAAATAGTATGTTCAGAATATTGCAACCGGAAAAACTCATGTCTTCTTCAAATGAAGAAATAATAATTGCTTCCGGAAAACTGACGACAAAATACTGCAAAGATCTATCAGGTAATCTTTGCGATCAATTGATAGCTCTAAAAGCATGCTTAAAATCAGAAATCGAAAATATTCATTCCATTAAGGAACTCGCTGAATTATTATTAATAAAATTTAATAGTATTGCATCCAGTTTTCCGGATGTAATAGCAGCTTGCATTTTATTCTTGACCCTTCTAGTTACAACCGCAACTGCTGAAAGGAGTTTTTCAAAATTAAAATTAATCAAAAATTACCTCAGAACATCAATAAAACAGGAACGTCTATCAGCCCTGTCTCTATTGTCCATAGAGGCAGAAACATTAGAAAAACTAAAAACATCATCAGCTATAAATGACTTAATAAATCAGTTTGCTGATAAAAAGGCAAAGAGAGTGAATATTTAATTTTAGTTATTTGTAAAATATTAAGAATAATATTCGATGTATATTTGAAAATTTGATAAATAAATGTTCTTTTAATTTTATTAAATGAATTTATTAATCTTTTTATGTTTCTTTAAATTATGAATAATCTTTAGGGGGGGGCCCAAACCGATTTTGATATGGGGCCCCACCAAGGCACGTTACGCCCCTGGATATTATTGTCCTTTTTTTATCATTACTGTTGCCCGTGTAGCCCCAAATATGGAATATTTGTAACAACGCACTTTTTCTAGGGAATTATTGATTGTAAAATAATGAATAACAGTCAAGTTATGTAATTATTTCTACTTGATTTGCTTATATATCCATTGCATTTATGTATTTGGTTATTTCTTTCGTAAAAATGTAGCTAGTAGAGTTTATATGACAAATTAATTTCATTAAAAACTGTTACAACAAGCCGCTAGCTTCCCTATATACACACACACACACACACATACACACACATATATCTCATATATAAAATTCTTCTGTAAGGGTGTATTATTTAATACTTCTCCTAAATGGTTTTCTGATCTTGCTAATTGGCATGGGCATTTAAAAATAACAGTAGTACTTGATTGTTATTCGTAAAGTGGTAAAATATTATTAGATATTTTATGCAATTTTAGTAGGTACCACCAAATAAACAAACATGTCTTTCCTTTAGCACCGGACACTAAATCGTTCCTTAGCGCCGGACATATTAATATTTCTTGTGAGAATTGACGTAATTTATTCTAATTATTTAATTTTGTTCTGTATGAGTGCGGTCACTGCATACCCCTATTTTTCGTATTTTCTAGTCAAAGAATAAAAATCTTATGATAAAAGCACCGTCTGAGAGCATCGGTGTAGCCCAGCCAAAAGGGTTGATAAATAGTGATTTTTGTTTGCCACATCTAAGAATATTCGTCAAACACACATGTGCAGACATTCCAAAGTGTAGCCGTGGCTACACATGTGCTCAATACAGGTTATTTTGAAATGTCCGGTACTAGGTGCCACTTTTAAAATCATATTTTTTGTTACCAAAGTTTGATTGATAATATTAATTATTTTTAGTAAAGGTTGCGTTTTTGTTAATTTATTTTGATTTCTAACTTTGTTATCTAATATAACTCATAATTTAATGAACATTTCGTCAAATATTTTTTAATTTATTTATAGATAACCGTAGGTGTCCGGCACTCGGGGACTTTCCCTTATATATATATATATATATATATATATATATATACGAGGTCTGTTCAAAAAGTACCCGGAATTTTCGTTTTTTCAAAAAAATATTTATTTATTCGTCTACATTAATGTGGTCCTCTTCAAAGTAGTCCCCCCCCAGATATAATACACTTATGCCAGCGTTTTTTCCAATTTTCGAAGCACCCTTGATATTCACTTTTTGATATGTCCTTGAGCACTCTCAGCGATTTTCTTCAATCGAGGAAAACCGCCGTCCTTTCATGGGTCTCTTCAACTTTGGGAATAGGAAAAAGTCACACGGAGCCATATCTGGTGAATTTTTGCACTTTGCAACACTTTATTTCATTTTTTACGCAAAATTTAATACAAATTCTTTGACTTTTCAATTCTTCCATTGTAAAAATCGCCGAGCTCAGAAAAACACGTCGAACCTTAGCGACTACCACAGACAAAGTAAACAGTGAATATAGCTGAAAATTTCATCATACTTTAGGGGCATGTATACCAACACAATAAAAAAAAAATTTTGACAATCAGACACTCCAGACCCGCGAAATTTAATTATTAGTAATTCCGGGTACTTTTTGAACACACCTCGTATATATATATATATATATATATATATATATATATATATATATATATATATATATACATATATATATATATGTATGATTGATTTTTTGGAGGGCGTAACATCAAGTAAAAAAAAAGAGAGTAAAGTAAAGATTTTTTTCAAAATATCTATATTTTTCCATACGTTTCGACGTAAAATTCTACGTCATCTTCAGTGGTTCTACAATTTAAAAAACAGAAAGTAACGTTACAATTTGAATATACATAAGCAATAGTAAAAAGAATAGTTTTAACTAAAGAGAATTGCAAAAAACATTACTTACTTGAATTATTTATATTATCACTAACACATATTATTATAACTTGTAAAAATTAATAATTATAGACAAGCACTAACTGTCAGTAATTTCTTTTTTTTAATAAAAAGAATAAAAGATAAAAAGTGATTAATAAATAAAATATTATACGTAATACACTTGCATCCGAGGCCAGTGCAAACAGAATTATATGTTTGTAAGTGTCCGAGATGTGAAGTCAAAATTTTAGAAAAAACAAACACATGTGCTGGTTTTTGACCGAACGTCTTGGCGCGCTAAGCAAGTGTGCGTGATAGTGTTGTGCAACCGTGGTGTTAGGTATTCGATATGAATTGGGAAACATTATTTAGAACAAATTGGTAATTTTCGCAAATGAAGCTAGTGTCTGTGCGTTTATTTTAACAATTATTTCTATTCAAGAAAATATAAGCCGATTCTGAAAAGCGCCTTTGTGAGACTTTCGATTCGTGATGAAGAATCTTTGCGTCATAAAAATTGAAAGTATGGTTATTTAGTTTTAAATGTTCTGTGATCATTGTTTGCCCTTGACTTTTGTTTTTTGAATTATTATCGTGTTGTTTCAAACGTTTGATAAGGTTCTATCCTGTTTCGCCACCACATTGGATACTCGTTCTAAACTAGTGCGCGGTTTTAAATTTGAGAAGAGGGAGTTGAGAGTTAAATCGATGTTGCATACTAAACGGAGATTTGCGTTGTAAAAAAGTTTTTTCCATATCGGATAAAGTTCTTTGATGTAAGGAAGGCAAATGGTACCTTCAAAATTATTGTCTTTTGTGGAAATTAAACTTAGGTTGGGGTTAGTTTTTTTGTTTTTTAAAAAAGTGAGTCTATTGTTTGTGACGGATTTTATAAGATGTGGGGGATAGGAATTTTGTGTAAGGGTTTTGAAAATTAAATCTAAGTTTGAGGTCCAAAATTGTTCGTTAGAAAGGAGGATAGCATGGTCTACAAGATTAATGATAGTACCTATTTTCATGTTAGAGGAGTGGTAAGAGTGAAAATTTAAGTACCTACCTGACCAAGTAGGTTTTTGGTACCAGTTAGTGATAATGCGGTTGTCTGTGCTTTCAATGATTTTGACATCCAAGAAGCTGATAGAGTTATTTTGTTCTTTTTCAAAAGTGAACTGAATGTGTTTGTTAAACGAATTGAAAGAATGAAGCAATAAGTCAAAATTTTGGGGAGGTATACAAGTGATAATGTCATCAACATATCTGTAATAAAAATAAATGTCTATGTTGATGGAATTAAAGACTCTAGTTTCTAAATGTTGTAAAAATAATTCGGCTAGGGCAGGGGATATAGAAGAGCCCATGGGAGTGCCAAAAATTTGAAGATAAAAACGGTCATTGAATTCAAAATATGTGTTCGTGATTATGAATTTGATCGATTCTAAAAACCAATGTAATGAAAATGTAGTATGGTAAGAGATTTCATCCCATCTAGCTGTTATAGCATCTAACATTAATTGTAAGGGGACGTTGGTGAAAAGGGAAACAACATCTAGACTCACTAATAGAGTTTCGTGGGGTAAGACTATATTATTTAATTTATTTACAAATTCAAAGGAATTTTTTATGAAATGAGGGGATTGGACAGTTATGATGGAGAGTATATTACTTAGAAATTTTGAGAATTTGGACAGAGGAGAATTTATGTCAGCGACTATGGGTCTGAAAGGAACGTCTTTTTTGTGAATTTTAGGGAGGCCATAAAGTTTGGGATTATAGGGATGTAAATTTTTTAAAGTGGATGAAAGGTCTTTTGAAATTTGTTTATGGGACACTAGGTTGTTGATTAATTTGTGAAGAGAACGGTTAATGCGCTCTGTCGGATCAGAAATAATTGGAGAGTAAGTATTGGTATCGGATACTAATCTTGAGACTTTTTCCAAATATGTGTGTCTATAACTGTGACGTTACCTTTATCGGCTCTAGTTACTAACAAATCAGGATTATTTTTTAAAAAGATTTTGCAATCTCTAATATCTCTCAGGATGTCTTTGTACTCTATATTTTTCTTTGAGTTAAAGGATTTAATAGCGGAAATAAAGTTTTTGCAAAAGGTAGCCTTTGTATTCATTCTTAGGTCTGTGTTTTTTAATATTATAAAGACCTGCTTCTAAGCGACTTAGAATTTTAATGATCCCTTTTCACCAACGTCCCCTTACAATTAATGTTAGATGCTATAACAGCTAGATGGGATGAAATCTCTTACCATACTACATTTTCATTACATTGGTTTTTAGAATCGATCAAATTCATAATCACGAACACATATTTTGAATTTAATGACCGTTTTTATCTTCAAATTTTTGGCACTCCCATGGGCTCTTCTATATCCCCTGCCCTAGCCGAATTATCTTTACAACATTTAGAAACTAGAGTCTTTAATTCCATCAACATAGACATTTATTTTTATTACAGATATGTTGATGACATTATCACTTGTATACCTCCCCAAAATTTTGACTTATTGCTTCATTCTTTCAATTCGTTTAACAAACACATTCAGTTCACTTTTGAAAAAGAACAAAATAACTCTATCAGCTTCTTGGATGTCAAAATTGGTACCAAAAACCTACTTGGTCAGGTAGGTACTTAAATTTTCACTCTTACCACCCCTCTAACATGAAAATAGGTACTATCATTAATCTTGTAGACCATGCTGTTCTCCTTTCTAATGAACAATTTTGGACCTCAAATTTAGATTTATTTTTCAAAACCCTTACACAAAAGTCCTATCCCCCACATCTTATAAAATCCGTCACAAACAATAGACTCACTTTTTTAAAAAACAAAATAACTAACCCCAACCTAAGTTTAATTTCCACAAAAGACAATAATTTTGAAGGTACCATTTGCCTTCCTTACATCGAAGAACTTTATCCGATGTGGAAAAAACTTTTTTACAACGCAAATCTCCGTTTAGTATGCAACATCGATTTAACTCTCAACTCCCTCTTCTCAAATTTAAAACCGCGCACTAGTTTAGAACGAGTATCCAATGTGGTCTATAAAATATCTTGCAATGACTGTGATTCCACCTATATTGGCAAAGCAGGACAGAACCTTTTCAAACGTTTGAAACAACACGATAATAATTCAAAAAACAAAAATCAAGGGCAAACAATGATCACAGAACATTTAAAACTAAATAACCATACTTTCAATTTTTATGACGCAAAGTTTCTTCATCACGAATCGAAAGTCTCACAAAGGCGCTTTTCAGAATCGGCCTATATTTTCTTGAATAGAAATAATTGTTTAAATAAACGCACAGACACTAGCTTCATTTGCGAAAATTACCAATTTGTTCTAAATAATGTTTCCCAATTCATATCGAATACCTAACACCACGGTTGCAAAACAATCACGCACACTTGCTTAGCGCGCCAAGACGTTCGGTCAAAAACGAGCACATGTGTTTGTTTTTTCTAAAATTTTGACTTCACATCTCGGACACTTAAAAACATATTATTCTGTTGGCACTGGCCTCGGATGCAAGTGTATACGTTATAATATTTTATTTATTAATCACTTTTATCTTTATTCTTTTTTAAAAAAAAAAAATTAAGACAGTTAGTGCTTGTCTATAATTATTAATTTTACAAGTTTATAATAATATGTGTTAGTGATAATAT